>NW_003345200.1:63880-190776 GCF_000150975.2 Nannizzia gypsea CBS 118893 | reverse complement strand
CTAAGCTGTTTAGCCAGGTTAATTTCTGGATGGTTTCAAAGACTCAAAACCGGCAGAATACTTCTCCTGCAGTGAAGTAATTTCTGCAGGAATTTTAAACTCTTGTTCCTGTAGTTCGGGCCAGTATAAACGTGATAAAATTTTGGCATGAATATCAGTCGTGGGGCCCTGGTCAAGACCTTTATCCGTTCGTATAACCGTATCAATCCGCTTGGAATCAAGTGAATCACGTAACATAACTTCACAAGCTTGGAGCGCTGATTCACCAAAGCGGACCTTCAGGAGTTCCAGCACGGAAACTTCTTGGTCGAATGTTCCGCTCTTGCTTAATAACCTGCCACAAAGCGTATCCTGAAGTTCTTTTACGAAGACCTCCTTAGAGTCAAAAAGAGTTATCATGCTGCCTATAACGTCGGACTGCTTTGACCGCTTATAATCAACCACAGCGTCGACTGGGTCAGGCACCCAGTTCATATCGTCCCAATCAAGCTCTCCAGAGTCATTGCGTAAAGATGCTTGGCGTGCACTTGTTAACTCAATTGCCAATTCCATCAGGGTATTTGGATCTGTGTTCTCCTGATCTTTTGCCTCACTAACGTCGGCCAATAGCCCGTTAACTATCACCTTTACAGTATCATCTCGTTCACGTAGATACCTGCGTATAGGCCGCGCCACCCTATCTAGCAACACTCCTCTGGGGTCTAGTTGGGTAAGTGCTCGGATGATAGATATGTAGAGCTGCAATATTTCCACTGTAGAAGCGCCTGGGTGAAGGAGTCGTTGAAAAATAGCAGTATTGAACATGCTTGAAAGGTAGAGTCGTGTCATCGGATTTGTAGTATAGCTCTTCAAATCTTCGATTGCTCCGCTACTGGCGTCCCATTCAACGACAATATCAAAAAGTTCGCTTATCCGCAAGGCAGCTAGTCGAGTAACAGCAATCTCCTGCCACTTGTGAATATCCGTTAGGGTAATGTCGATGCCTTCCTCGCCTCGTGGCACCCCATGCTCGCCTTGTCTCAGGCATTGAAGGACTTGAAGGACTAACCGCCCAAAGATCTTTCCGATCCATAGGCGTAGGTGTTCAATGGCAAACGACGGGGCATCCCATAGACCAGAGTATGAAGATATTACAAACTCCGTTATCATGTTGTTCATCACATTAGCAAATACAACCTGGCATTTCTGACCACCCAAACCGACTTCCTGAAGCCCTTCTATTAGGCGGGTCAAGCCAAGTCTCGCGTCTACGGCTCCGGGTATTTCCCTCTCGGAGATCGAAGATATCCGATAATCAGGGGATTGTGTTCTCCAGCTACTGTAGCACATGCGAGACCTTGGATCAACATCCATCTCATCCCCATCTGTATCTGCAGCATTAAGTCTTTCAGCATTATTCTTCGTCCCCAATATTATAGAGCATGCAGCAGTGAGTTCTGTAGCAAGGATATCGGAAAATGAATGGGGGAGAGAGAACATAGTAACCGCGTAGTATGCTCTCACGGAGAGCCGTAAAACCGGTATCCCTTGCCGTCGGGTCTGATAATGGTAGTATATATTTTAAAAAGGGGCTATAATAGATATTCTGAATAAGGCGAAGATAGCGAACCAGCCTGGTCAGCACATGCTTCTTCTCGGTGCCCTCTAAAATCTTTAACGGTCAACAGTCAGATCGGTTGTAGTAAAAGCCGGTAGGACTTATGGAAACCTACCTGGATGAGGGAACCTTTAAAATTTTTTAAAAAATGTCGGCGGGTTTCACTTATGTACCATGTTTTGAGATCGCACTCCTTCGTATCTCTCCTCAACTCTCTTCCCTGGGATGCATCGGCGCCTACATAATATAGGCTATCCCGGGTTTTCGTTGACGGCGGATCTCGAGCCCATCGTTTAAGCAGCACCCTATCTCCTATATGGTCATCGCAATTGCCATCGTTGCTGATTTTGAATCGTTTGTCGGGGATAGCAAGAAAAGCCGTTGCTATATGCCACGATCGATCCCATGTAACTTGTTCTGGTTCTGGTTCTTCCGAGACAGCCGGGGCATCTTCTAGGTTAGAGGACGTCTGTATACTACCAGATGGCACGCCTGGAGGTGTGAATCCTAGGATCGGTGTAGCATCTGGGGCGGAAGATATGCCGCTGAGCAAGGATGGAGGGAAGACTGAGTCGAAAACACGCTTGTGCCCAATGGAGGACGGAATGCGCTGGAACATGGCGCCAGTTCGGCACTTGAGGGCTATGTTGGCTCTAATGGTATAATTTCACGATTCATCCCATCCATCACCGTGAAATGCGTTCTGCGTCAGCTTGTTCGATGTTCGTTGTTTCTTTTGCGCTTTTTGGCGATTTCCTTATCAATAAACAATAACACGTGATGTCTTATCGCGATAAGCGGCTACTTAAGACGCGACAAGCGCGATACAATACATTGAATGCCGAGAATGATGAGCATCTTCTTAACGGCTACTTGAAACATTTGTGAAAAGATAATTGAACATACGGAGTAGCAGGGCACGAATTATAGCTATTCCTACCCTTATAAAAGTATGGAGAAGCAAATTAGGCAAAAAACAAGTAGGTCAAATATCAATATTTAATGCAAAAGTATTTAGATAGCTCCAGGAGTCGTGAAAAGGGAAGTACGAAAAATTAATGGCAGTGAGATCCGAGTTGGGTATATAATAAACATATTGTATGAGTTGGAGTAAAGTAGGTGGTTGGATCTGATATACCCAAAATATACGGACATGCATAACCTTAAGATATGAATGTGAGCATAGGGAAGAGACAATCCAAACATAAAATCTCTCGATCTACTTCGCCCAAAGGAAATCGACAAAAAAAAGACATCGCTATTACCTCGTAAACATGTTCATCAGAAAATGGTCTATCGATCTTTATCGTCGACCTTTTCCCATTCGCTGTCGGTGCTGATGTACCCAGAGCTATCCCCAGTTGGCTTTCGCAGCGTGAGCTCGTCAGTGCTGCTCTCGGGCGTCAGTGTTACCTGGGCGCCTGATGCAGATGGTGTGGTCCGCCTCACAGCAGTACCGCCGCTCAACGGAGAGGCACCCGATACCTTCGGAGTTCCGATATGGCCGGCACGTATGCTCTCTGTCTCGGTTCCACTCTCAGCTGAATCGGACATGGCTCCCGACAGACGAGAAACAGGCGACGCCTCCTTCTTCATGCGTAAGCTACTGAGATCCGTCGACGACCCCGTATCATCTTTCTCCCTGACCCCCGCGAGCTTCTTCTGTCGCTCATTTTCCGCCTTTACCTCCTCCGCAAACCAATTTATCGAGTACCATAGCGCGCCGCTGATGCAGGAGAGGATGAGGAAGTGTATGCTGTATGTTGCCACGAGTAGAACAAAGAAGACGACTTGGAGAGCGGCGAAGGTAGCGTTGGTAGCGATGAGGAGGGTGGGCGTTGCTCCGGGGGTGAAGATGCTGGAAAACAGCTCCTGGAAAAACTCCGCCATGAGGGCTTGCGCTGGCGTCCACTTCTGTATCTTAAATGCAGCGCTTAGGCTCGTAATAGGTTATCTGGATATTGCAGCTGGAGGTTGTCGGCGCCTTGCGGGCTGTAGGTAGAATTAAGGCGGGCTTCAGTAGGGCTATGAAATATCCGCAACCGTCAGGCCGGGAGTCCGCCTCGTCCTTTTAACAGGTTCACAGGTAGTTTATCCAGGCCAGATGATATATGGACGTGTCCTTGGGACGTTGATAGCTGCTGTGTTCCTGTGACCTCGCGGAAGATCAGGTCACTTGTTTACTGCGAGTTGGGCGTTTTTCCTTTTTGCTGCTGCGGCGGATAACTTAAGGCATTTAAATAGTAAGCGTTGCGTTCCCCACTCTAACCGCTTATATAAAATCTTGCGGGCGCCGGCGACGTTACAGCCCAAGAGAACAAGCTGTACTCTTGATATTGACGCCAGGCAGACGGATTTGCCGGACGGACTGGGCCTGGGGATTTATGGATATGTGGCTTTGGCTTACTGTGTGAATTAACTACCTGTACTCGGTAACTATAACTACTTGATTGACGCGACTCAGTGGTACGAAAAAACAGAATTATATAGGGGGGAAAGATGGAAAAAAGGATGAGACAGAAATAATATTAGGGAAAGAAAGAAAAAGGAGAACTCCAGCTAGAAATGAAATGGCTCCAAAGGATATGTCGTTCATAACATGCATTGATGGTGCGAAAGGGGTATAGGTACCAACATAATCAGGCAGCAATCAAACATGCAGATGCTAAGATGGGAGGTAAGAAGAGGCCAGATAGACAACATATCAAGCATGGAGAACCTCACAGATCCTACCAACGACACCGTTGATGCCTGGTGCGCTTGGTAGGCCCGGCCGAGCCATCGATGGCAGACATGACGAGGAAGGCGGAGGAGTAGCTATGACTCCTATACCTGTGCCTGGAACTGCAAGCACAAGCGATCCTACTTCGAGCCATTCGGCTGAAGTTGTGAGAGAGAATGTAACGTTTACCTCGTCATCCCCGTGGCCTCTTTCAGTATGGCCGTGGTCTGCTGCGTCAAGCATAAACATCTCCGGTTCCATGCCACCGCCGGATGCAGCCATATGTGTCTGTGCCTGTTCCACCAGTATCACTCGAGCAGCGGCCCGGATACTTTCGACGTATATCATCGATGTGCCTCCTGAAACCAACACAGGAGGTGAAGTGATAAAGTCGGATGCATGGAATCGAGCAATGAAACCAGAATGAAAAAATGGCACAGGGGTAGACAGTCGTTGCGAGGAAAGCAGTGAGTTTGACGAATAGCCACGATTGAAGTCTGCAAGCACCATGCCCTTACGCATTCGTCCGAGTGACGTTGAAGTCGATGAATCAACAAAATCAACTCCAATTGTCCCAATTTGATTTTCAAAGAGCGCTTTTACAGGTAGCTTTAGGTTGCGTACGCTGACAACCCGTACTTGTTTCCAGACTGCATGTGTTTGGGACTGCACATCAAGGCTGTCTCCGGTGAACTTCCGGAAACGAGTAGAAGGCAGAGAGTCAGGAAGTGACTTGCTATATGTTGCTTTCGCCCGGGGTGGTGTGTGGGTTGCTTCATGATTACGGGACTCGGGGGCTATTGGTCCCACGACGAGTCGGTCTCCGATAGATATAGCCCCATGGCGGACACGGCCGTAGAGAACAATGCCTCGATCATTCTGCCGCTTTCCTTCGCTAGACAAGGAGTACACTTTGAAAAGTGGCATCTCAAACACTTCACTGATATCAAAAAGAGATTTCGGCTGTTCATCAGTGTCATCCTTGGACTTCGCAATTGGGTGTGAGGCTTTCTCTGCAGCAGGCACGCGGAGGGACTGCAACAAGGCATGTAATTTCCCAACCCCGGCTCCTGTGACAGAACTAGTAATAATGATGGGAATGTCATCTAGACAGTCACCTCCCATGGAGCTAATAGCAGCATTGGCGTCCTTGCGGTCGCCTGGGGAAATGTTGCAAAGGTCCAAGTCCTGCTCGTTCACTTCCCCAGGAACAGGAAGCATCACAGGCTTACGGCCCGCCGCCTTGATAGCTGATAGCACCTGAGTCAGAGTCTGCCTGATGCTGGATCTAGTTGCGCTGTCCAGTTTGGTTACTACCACGACAACGGGGATTTCTAGCTTGACGCATAACTCGAGGTAGGCGAGTGACATCCCTACCTCAGATGTTACAGTAAACCCGGGGTCTTCAGGGTTGTTTGCAGGCACACAGAGAAGGACATAATGAGGTCTAAGGCTCATTAGTCCTCTGAGTGCCGACTTGACGTATCTCAGAGACCCTGGGAGGTCTGACAGAAAGATAACGCGACCTCCGCTACCTGCCGAGACGTGAATGTCATCCCACGAATTTATGTTTCCAGATGCATAGTTGATGACATCAGAGCAGGTAGATAACTCCTTGTTATCATTGGCCGAGTATCCGATCAGCTCATGCGCAATGGAGCTGGTAACACCGGAGGCAATCTCATGTCGGTGCCTGAGAAGACTTAGCCTACTCTTACCACGCCCGTTATCGAGTGCAGAGGTGGATAGTATCCCGAGAAGAGAAGATTTCCCAGATCCTGATGCCCCTGCAATTGCCACATTGAGCTGTTCGGTCAACCCTGGTTGCTGCTTCATAGTCAAGCGATCGCCATTCTCGCTCCAGCGTTCGGATGAGTCACCAGTTAATACCTGAGAGCGACACTGCTTCAAATCAGGGCTGACCAGTGCCTCCGCTACCCAGAGTTTCTCGGTCCGGGCGGACAAGCCGCCCTTCTCCACCCATTTGCAGTACCCCACGGCAACGCGGCGAAGGACTTCAACTCGACAACCCAAACTTGCAGCCATAGCTTGAAGATTGACAAGACTCTCGTCCAGCTCGTCTTCCGCTAAGCCCGCAAAAGTGCCGTCATCAGTAACTCCAATTTCATATAACGCCCCCTGGCTCTCCTCAAGTCCCGGAAGCAGCGGAGAAAGGGTACTAGGAACATTCAAAGATTCAGTCGCCTCCGGAAGGGCAGGGAGCACCAGATTTGCAGTGGAAGATGAATGGAATGGAGAGGACTGCTGCAGTCTCCAGAGCAGCTGGGTAGTAAGCTGACATAGGCGAGCCTGGCGTGGTGAATTTGAAGACGACTGTGCAGTCCGTGAGCCGGGCTCGGGAGATTCGGAAACTTCCTTTTCCGCAGCACAATTGTCATGCGGCTTTGAGTGGTGTGAGCCTGAAACCTGGGCCCCCGAGGTCAATGACACAAAAGGCCGCCTAGGACGTAAGAGTAAATGCAGTTTATACTCTGTAGGCCCATCCTGGGGCTCTGGTTCCAGTTTCTTTATGCCACATGCCTCGAGGAAGCCGGGGTCACTTGTATCAACAGGACTTGGGCCACAAGAACTATTCTGACCGCCCCCCTTCTGATGGCGAGGCGTTGTTGCTCCCGAGCTCGACCACGGAGACGAGACCCGGGGAAGATCGGGGTCGAATGTAAACACCGACGCCATTGGCACCGTTTCTACCTTATGGTAAAGTGAAAGCTTTTTTAAGATATCACTTGTATTGCGTGCTCACTCCTTCGTATCTTCTTTTGTATTACTCTTTTGAATTTGTAGAGAAATATGCTTACGCCTGTAGGCAGACGCTCATTCAGCAGTTAGCTCCTATTCGTATGTTCCCCGAGTAGAAGTGTAATAACCCGAGGCACTGGATGCTAGAATGGAAATAGTAGGGTCGTAAAGATCGATAGAGTAACTGGATCATTTTGAAGCGGATAAATATCTTGCAAAAGCTGTATGTCCCAAAAATCGAGGAAAGCTGTTGTAGCAAGGGGCAAACTGGAGCAGGTAATCGGGTGAGTACAGCTGGCTCCTGGGGGGTTGCTCAAAAGGAGAAAGTCATTGTGAGGGTACAATGACAAGTTTAATTCTATGGTGGTCGGTCTAGTGGTCAAATATCAAGCTGACGTTGAAGTTGAAGTTGATATTGATGTTGACGTTGATGCTTGTTGCGAGATCGCGGGAGTTGACTCAACAGCCAGTCACACTGCTTGATACGGTATGTTTGCGATGTTTGCAGTCCAGTGGCCTGTTCGGTGATCGGAATCTGGATTTTTATTATTCCGAGTCCGTTGTCAATATCACGTGCCTGTCGCTAAATGTAAAAGGCCAACCTTGGAACAAATGGAAACAACCCAGGAAGCACGGAGATACCCAGAACTACCTAGGTATGATTAGTTTATATGTGGATTTAAATGGGGGAGTAGACTGCGTTCTACTGATTAAGGGAGCGTCATTTAGACGAACATTGCATGCTGCCCGGGTAATATCAATATACCCCTTTTCCTACTAAAACCTCTCATGTTAACCGTTATCAAAAGCCTACTCTACTCTAAGGAAAATAGCTGCAGCTCCTTCAGCATATATTTGGCATCTCTACGTTGAGCAACAATTGGTTCATTCTTCGGTTCTAATAGCTAGCCTGGACTCCATATCCATTATCAGATTTCTTCTTGAAAGTTGTCTGCCATGTCAATCCGCAAATGAAGGCGCAGAATTATATACCACTGCATCTATAATTAATATTCAGAAGGGGAGATTAGAAGTGGAGGTGAAGTTTTTTTCAGATATAACCAACCGATTCTCGCATATACAGTCGCTGGGCTTAGAACAAACACGCTTCCAAGGATAGATAAGCCAATACCAGGCTAGTTACAACACCAGTTCAGCTTCTTATCCAGAAGTTAGTACACGCATGTTGGGCATCTTAACAATATTCTTCTTAGTGCTTACTACATACTCTATATAAAGTTCCCCATTTGCTACAATCGTTCATATCAAAGGATTCCAGGGATTTGCCATCGGTAGAAATGTATTTAATTGTAGTGATACCTATCATGTAGTTCTACTTATACCTTATCATTACCGGAAGATTCCATTTAGCATACGTTTGTACGCCTGTGTAACTATACGTTTCTCCCTATACCCATGTGCGACAGATGAATATGATTAACTTGTCGGAGAAGAGATGGAATAAAGTAAGATGAATACTGTGGATGAAGGATAGGCATTTCTCCAATTCAAAGTAATTATGAATATGGAGTGAAATAAATAGCTATTTCCTGATATTACAATCGCGCAAAAATACTGAGTAATAAACTTCCATCCTTCTGGATATAGATTGATTAGATTATTAGCAGAGGCTAGTTATACTTAGCGGTGAGATCATTTGTTTCTTGCTATAATAGTTTACCCGAATATATGGCCCCTTTGTTGACGACTCCATATTAGAATTCAAATTGTTCGGCAATCTAATCCTTTTGCAAAATGGCCTCGTGGCGCTCACCGGGATCTACACCCGAGCCTCAGGGCCCGGGCATTATAGAGTCGTTAAGACAATAAATATGTTTCCCTGGGTTTCAGGATCCATAATCAGGACTTGACCGAAAAGAGTATTTCTTGATCGAAAAGGGTATTTCTTGATCCCTATGTCCTCGTTGTAGCCTATCGACCGGGTCACGATTAGTTGACTTTTATTTTTGGGGTATTTAATGTATCTTAGAATCGTACCCCATCAGATCGCGATGAGGGGTGAAAGACAATCCACCAGTGAAAACCATGAGTTGGGTCCCAAATATACGCTTTAAGCAGGGAAAAGTATATCCGCGGAAACGCAAATCCAAAGTCCTTAACTGAGTAATAAAACGTGCTCTGAACTAGGCAAGGAGCTGTGCAGTAGGCTATTCGGGAGGAAGGAAGTGGAGGTTCCATTTGTATTCTGGAGTAATTTAAGAAGATGGAGGATGAATTCATGGGTGACGGAAAGGATGCTTGACTCTCAACTGGGCTACTGGCTGAAGAGTTTTCCTTGTCTTAAGTGACTCTTAGCCAGGTTGACGAATGGAGGTCTGGATACTCCAGAGGAATTCCTTCTCGTAGCCTTGCTGCAAGGACGACTGACAAGGACAGGGGTAGGGGTACAAACGTGGTAGCCACGCCGTCCACGTGTCGAAGGAACCCGCTCCGTCAAATGACGGACGAAAAGAGACTAGTCTGTATGTTGATATCGATGCACACCGTGGTTCATGACAATCTATGAGCATGGGAGTGGCATGGCATGACATGGACTAAGGGCCCGTATCCATTGGAAATAAGAATAAAATAGATGAAACGGGGCCGTAATCGACCATTTAGATGGCTCAGGCTGCATGGAAAGGCTGCACCGAACATGCAAAGTAGAGGGTTAAAAGAATGTTTCATCTTCTGAGAGAACTTTGGAGTCCCTTCGATGATGTGATCTGACTGGCGGAACGTGGCACCGGCAGGCAGGCATGGAGAGGAGAGGTTGTTACCGACACAGTGCTGTGTGCACCTTTCCATTCCTGGACGGCTCAAAAGGCTTGTTGTCTTCACAAGGGCCTGCGACTTGGGAGTGTATATTTCATATATATTGATACGCAGCCTGACTGTGCGTGGCCGACGGACCCCAGTAGCCACGCAGTCCATGCATGCATATGCGTTCGACTAAAAAGACAAGTCTCAGACATGAAACCAGGTAAGTGCACCCAAAACCTGGCTGCACGATGTGCAACAACCACAATGTGAGTTCGTGTTGCTCAATACCCCAAGGCGTGGTGGGATATTGGGCGCTACGAAAGCAAGTGGTTCACTCATTCATGCCAGCACAAGAATCTCTCGGCTACTTGAGTTACCCAAGCATACAAGCTCCACCATTGAAGCAGACAAGAGGCCAGGCTTTATTCGCAATCCGGCTCTTCGAGTCCAAGTCCACAGCCGGGGCCAGTTAACGAGATGGCTCATAATTCATGTGTATAATAATAATAGTTGGGGGCCAATATGCTAATATAGAGCGAGGTGATGCAAGAGTGGTGGCTCAAGCCTCACCCCAGGGGTGGCATCTTGCGCGGAACTTCGGCCTCGGGGTTATGAGCCAGCGACGGTTGCACAGCAAACAAGCTCGACCGGACTGGACTGGCCTTCTGCAAGGTATGCATAATCGTGTCGAGGGTCGCATCCGAAGAAGGAAACCTCTGCGGCGATGAACGCTATCCAGCCGTACCAGGGTTGGTGCGTGCTGCTGGGGGTTTCATGTGGCCCTCTGCAGCGAGCGGACTCATGCACCGCTGCTCATCCCGTCACCGCTCAGATCTCCCACTTTTGGGTTGGATTCTCAGCTTGGAGTTAGGAGATAAGCGGTGGAGGTTTTAGCCGCTCAATGACACATTCTGTGAGCTGGCTGGCAGGGATCATGCAGGAGCTGGAGCTGACTGGCCGCTGGTTGGCTGCGAGAGGTTCACAAGGCCAGCTTCGTACTTCGCAAGCCAGGCATTAGGGCTGATGACGCTCTCTCACCCCCTCTTTACGTACAGGAGTACATCTCGCCGTCCTCTTGTGATGCTGATGCTTGTTGTAAGATTATTCGTAAGTTGATGTCTGATGTTGACAATCATGAATAGAGACAGAAAGCTGGAAGGAGAACAAAGTCACGGGCTCGGGACCGGAGTTAAGTCACGTGTAGCTCGCTTTATGCATTCACAAAAAAGGTTAAAATTAGAAATAAGCTTGGCATTGGGAGAGTTTAAAAAAAGAAAAGTTAAAATTAGAAAGGTCGCTCGCTTTCTATAGAGGAGAGTCAACACTATACAAGACATGTTAATGCACAGTCATAAACTCCTGCCAGTCTGCCAGTCGCCGATACTCCCGGTCCCTTTGCTTCCCGCGCATCGCTGTAGAAAAGAACGAAAAGAAAGAAATAGGAAAAGATGATAATATATGCGTTGCGAAGTGGATAAAAAGATACTCCAGAAAAAGAGGGCAAGGGAGAAACCGAGAGGAAACCTCCCCGCCAACAACCAACCCATGTCTAACCCATAATCCCTGCAAGTCAAGGGGGAAGGAAATAAAAAAAAAAGACGTCACCCAAAGCAGAAAAAGAAAAGAGAAACCACTGAGCTCGTCATGAGCTGAAAGAAGTAAGAGCTGAGAAAACGGCTCGGCCCATTTAATTTTATGTCAGGGATCGGATATGGACTCATGCATCTCCGAGTATCTAAGCATAAAAAAAAGGGAAGATGCGAGTCCCGGATTGAATCGGAAACTGGGAGATGGGGCTCTTGCGCTTTTTTCGCTCTTTTCTCGCCTGTGTTGGGTGGACGCGGACGCTAGGCTGAAACATTAAATCGTGGGCTGTGAGCAGGCAGCAAGAATGTTCATCCCACCCCCATGTCCGTCCGAACACTGGAGAGTATGAAAGTATAATCCTTCTTTTTATGCCGATGCAAAGATGAGGAAAAAAAGGCGGCTCTCGAAGGCACATTTTTGGGCATTAGATTTTCGTTAAGGGTGTAGAGTCGTTATCGTAGCCTGAGCTGGGTGAATCATTCCTCTCTCATAGCTTTGCATCGACCTCGCTCTAAGTGGCCGTTTCGCGCCGTCGATCTAGTGAAGGCGGCTCCACAGTACGGGCATTCGGCTTTAACGGAAAGGCCAGCCTTTTCTCTTTGATGGCGCAGCAAGTTGCTGAAGGTCGAAAATGACCGCCCATTGCATCCATGGTCCCAGCATTGGGGCTTAGAGCGAAGATCAGCCTCACTTAAAGCGGTTGGAGAGGGAGAGCTAGATGAAGGGGTGCGGTGATGGGTATGAGAAGGTGCATGGACGTGAGAGCGTGAGAAAGTTGGGGAGCTTGTTGAAGGGGGAGTGGTTGGTAGTGAAGGGACAGGTGTATAGTATGGTGCTCTAGTAAGACGTTAGTAACCAGGGCCCTGAGACATGTTGGAGGTGGAGGCGTTCACTTACTGTGGATATGAAGTTGCTGAGAGGCCATACTGGCCCTGGGAGGTGGGTATTGAGCTGTCAAGACTCTGTAGATTCATGTCTAGTGGTTTTGAGAGGTCTGAGTAGCCATGAGCGGACGACATGGTCTGCCTGTTGCTCCCGGGACAGTTGTCTGGCGCGGCCCTGTTCATCTTCTGTTGGTCCGGGTATACAGTTGAGCGTGGAATGGGAAGAGCCATATTCCACTGGTCCCGGCCGAATTGCAGCGTTGAAGGCGGATGGTGCTGGTGGTGATGTTGTGGTTGATCGTAGATGCCAAAGGAGTCCGATACGCTGGATGGACGGGATGGTATATTGCCAAGTGGTGGAGACATTGATAATGATGCTGTGCTAACAGTGACTGGGGTGTCTACGTTGCTGAATTGAAGTGAATCGAAAGCTGAAGCGCTGTCGACAGTGTAGTCGGGGACTGTGAGATTGTTAGAAGGGGTGTGAACTTGAGTACGAGATGGGGAGGGAGGGAAAGGCTGCTGGTTTAAATGTTAAAACCGCACTCCGAACATACCGAACATGTTGGGATAATCTAGTACAGAAATGGGCTGAGACTCGTGCATGAAGTCGGACAAGGGCGTGGGAGGCGACACCTGGCAGACGAAAGGCCTGTTTTGATTGACGTAAGATGACAAGAGATCAGTTGATGTGAAAAAGAGAGTGGTTGATAATGATTGTTGTAGTTCAAGGTGAAATATATAAATGAATTGTTATGAATGCAACTAACCCTGAAGATTGCCCGTGTGCGTTAGCACTAGTATTGGCGTGGGAATGAGCGCCATACTTATATGCCTCAGCGGCGTCGGAGTGGTGGCCGAGAGAGGTGGATGAGGTTGAGGAGTTTGGGGAGGAGGGAGTAGTAACCCCCCGAAGGGAGAGGCCTATTTCGAAAGGCTGAGACGATGGGCATGGAGAGGATGCCTGCATCTGCATGGCACCAGTAGAGTCCTGGAGAAAGTCAGGAGTGGATGACAAATTGTGGATGGCTATGCCTAACAAGGCTTCGCAGGTTTGCGCGGCCATGGGAAACGAGTCTGGCCGGTACGAGCTGTCTGAAGGTGTTGACGGTGAAGGTGAAGGCGACGGAGATGGTGATGGAAGCAAGCCTGAGTCTGCGCATGAGCTCCTCGTTCGTCTTCGGCGAGTGCCTGGAGTGTGCGGTCTGCTGCTGTACTGAAGCATGAGGTGCAAGTATATAGATATATCTTTGCACAGGAAGTACGCTTTGTTGGTGTGAGTGACCGTATATGTACGAAGTACCGAATGCGTATATATAAATCGATTGAATGCTGGACTGTGTTTCGGAGCGAGTTGTTGTTCTAGTTGTCGATTTAGTTTATATAAATTGAAAAGAGAGAGGGTCAAGAAGATATATGTATGTATACACCTGGTCAAGTTACCAACCAGTTTTTATCCCTCTTCGTTGCCCTGTTTTGCTTTTTCTATTAAATGTGTTTTCAAAAAACATTCCAAATTATTACAAAAACGGCTGAAGGGAAAGGGTTGCGAGGAATAATGGGGAGGAAGGTTTGGGATATTGAAGAGAAAGGGTAAAAAAATAAAAAATACTAAGTATATCAAGATTAACGCATTTCCAGCGGTTGTCGAGTGCCCGAGATGAGCGACCTGCGCGACCACGACTAGCAGACAGGTGGGAGGAGCCTGGGCGATGAACCTGAACGGTCACGGCCATGACCACGACGGCCTGCTAAACGATTAAACGACCCTAGTCCCGCCAGGGGTCCCATGTGGCTCTTGGACAATCCTTCGACTCTTCGAGCAGGGCATGCTTGTATTTGGGTTGAGACAGAAGCACAGCCGCATGAGACTAGTTGCAAGTAGTCCACCGGAAGTCAAAACCCTATTTTCTCATTATGTATATATGTGTTTCCGCCAGGCGGTGAAATAGAACCAGTACTCCATCTGTAGAGCGTAGTACTCCGTAGTGATTGCATGTTGCATTCATCCAGAGCTTCCTTTTTCTCAGCCCTATGGAGTTGCTTTTTTGTTTTCCCCTCTCCTCTCCTCATCCCTCTCTCGCTGTCTGCCGCACCGCGGAGATCAAAGTGAGGAGTGCGAAAAGAGAGCGTACAGCCCGTAAGAAAAGGGGCCAAGGGGCCAGGCTGACCCGTCCTCCAACAGCCCAGCTATTCATGCTTTAAAGCAGACAGTGATGCCCCGCCGTGTCATTGGACGCTGGCGACTGCAGTTGCAGCAATATTAATATTATAGTAATGAGTAATCTGGTGTCGAGCCGGCTTGACAGCGACGTATAGAATATAGCTGATGGCTGCTGCTGCGCTGGTAAGGGGTAGGTTTTGGCTAAGGCGCATCTTACGACCACCACAAGTCAATTGAGGAAGGGCTGTCGAAGCTCAGCCTGGACGACGATCGCGGACCCGCTGTCTCATCTCTGCCCATCTGCATGTATCTCGGCCCGTCCTGTTCTCTGCCTTTCTGGCTCTGCTCGCGCTCGTGGCTGGTGGTTTTGCTGTCTTGCTGCCGACGTCGTCGTCGTCGTCGTCTTGCTTTTGCGTGAAGTTGAAAATAGAATATAATAAAGTCGAGATAAAAGGTGGGACCTTGCCCCTTCCCAAAAAGGTAAAGATCACAAGATCCACCCTTAAAGCTTGGCCCCTGCACCGTGCTCTCTGCTTATGTCATCAACCTTGTTTCTACAAATGCCAAAAACGGACTAGCACGCGTTAGTCACTCTCTTATGTCATCTTGCTTATGTGAGCCGGCGGAGAAGACGGACGAAAAAAGCAGCCAAAAAAACAAAACATCCAGCCGCAAAAGCAGCCAACAAGCGGCAGACCAAGCAGAAGAAACGCAGGAAACAGAGGCCAGAGCAGGAAAAAGGGCAGTATCAGCCGCTGCTGCACCCTGAAATTCGACCGAAGTGACGATCACTCGCTGCCCCGGAGCCCCGATTTGCCGGGCAACAGCCTATTCAAAGCAGCTGCTGAAACGATGCACTGCCTGTCGATTGGAGGGTCTAGGTGAATCATGAACCAGCCTCGATACTACAGTACTACGATGATGCTACCTCTGGAACACGATCTACGCGGAGAGTGACCAAGCCGCCTCCGCACGGTACGGGGTAGATACAAGTTGTTTCTCCAACTCCGCCTGCATACATGAGTTGTTTGGCGCAGTGAATGAACACCGGCAGTGTCTCTGGATGACGGTGTGATGGTGGTACGACGTCCTTCGACCCCAAGAAGGCTGTACGTACAGGAATACGAACGCCATTGTCTCGGCGGCTGTTGTGTGCCCTGTGGTTGTTCGTCATGCTGCTTGCTCTCCTGCCAAGGGTGATCTCTTCTCCATGGAATGAGCGGCGGATAATATCACCCTCCCTCCTTCTGCTCTAACCGCCAGGGAACAGCCAATAGTTCCTGTCTGGAGAGCTGTTTCTTCGACTTTGTTTCTGGAAGAGCTTCACGCCTGTCTTAGACTTCCCGGCCAGTTATTACCCCCCGTTTGCCCTGGTGACTCCCCATGCCTCCCTCCCCTGGCATCGATATGGATAGACGGCAACAGCAGCGTTATCCTTTTCAGGAATAGCCATGGCTCTTTTCCAACCTCCCCCCGTCGACTTTCTCATACTTGGTAATTTTCTTATTTTGTCTTCAACTTTCGAAAGTATGCATGTTTGTGACTGGGTGCCAGATCTAGAACGAAGTACTCCGTATGCTTTTCTTTTGGCCCCCTTTGGGCTCGTATTTGCTTCGTCCGTCTTGTCGCTCACCCCACGGACACAACAACTGTTTAACCGCCAACTTGGTCCACCACATGCTCTTGCTTCGGAGATCTGATCTGCTTATGGACGCTGATGTTTCTTTAGCCTCCGAAGCCGAGTGACGCATGCCTGCAAGCCTCGACAATCTCGGACGCTCATCTGAAGCCCAGTTCCGAGCATGTCCGTTCACCCTCCGAAGGTGCTCTTCTGCACTTCTTCTTCTTCTTTTTGTTCTTGTTTCTTTTTTTTATTACTTTTCTGCTACCTAAGTTAATGATGGAGTTGGGGGTTCGTACATATCGCCCACTGGTAATTTTCAGGAGGTACTCCGCAGACAAAATAACTCCAAGCTGTCATCCACACTATGCCACGCGAAAACACTACTGGCCATAGTATATTAATGGGCCAGCAATATGTGGAGCGGATAGGCTGCGGAGTACGCTCCACAGATTCTCCCGGGCTCATTTGTGTTGAACGAAAGTATGAAGTAACGATATGGATAAGCCATGCTCATTGCCATGTTGCCAAATTGCAGGTTCATCGTGAGAAAAGGGATGTGCACACCATGCGGCCAGCTCTTCTGTGCGACAACCCAGTCACATATCACAAATGCAAGTATAGTCGTCGTAAGTTAATTTCCTTGACCATCCCGATGGATTGTTGAAGCAACGAGTAGCAGACCAGCCATCAACCTGGGCTCCACCAGAGTAAAAAGGTCACACTCACCCCTGACCATGCTTTCTGTTGGCTACACTATATGGGGTTAAACCATGCGCTATCGAGGGGCCTCCCTTCTACCCGCCGGTCGGCTAGGGATTTGATTGATGGGTTTGAAGACAAAAGAAGAGACATGGGAAGGCTGTGTTACCATGGTAAGGCTAGCAGGTGGTAAAATTAAGCGGCTGGTTGGGAGTTAAGTGATTACTGATGGACTTATTATTAGCCCTGTGTTAAGCTTTGATGAACGGCTCGCAACGATGTGATAGCAGCTTTCCACCCTGGTATTTGTTTTTATTTAGGCTATAACGACTCCCTGGTATACATGCGCCTGAACAAGCTAACTAGCAGGGATACACATAATAGATGGGGGACTTTGTCAAGTCAAGATGGAGGCTCTTAGGCTCTGAGTGGCCTCCTGGAAGAATGACAAATTCTTCTGGCGATCCCTTTTTCTTTTCCCCTTTTCCGTTTCTTTTTTTTTTTTTTTTTTTTTCTGGCTTTTTCTTTTCCTTTAGTTATCTCTTGCCTGGGGTCTTGTCTCTGTCAGTAGGACTTGAAGTGAACTTGAGAAAGACGGTTGAGCCAGCAAGGTTGGCCACTTGTCCTCATTATTGGCAGCATGCATCGAACAGGGTCCGTCTTCCTTCCCTAGTTACATATGAAATTAAGTGTGGTTTCGCCGGGGTAGTCGCTGGGGTAGCACGTTGTCTCGGTGAATAACAAAAATACTCATGGTGGAATTACAAAAACTTCATTGACATCAGTAACCGGCGGTTCAGTATCATCGTCCTCCTCTGCATTGCCTCAAAAGTGTCTAGTCATGTTTGAATAATCCAATGGCAGTGCAACCGCTCCAGGTTCTTTGCACAGGTATGATGCAACTTGGAGCCCAAGTGTGTGCTCTCTTCCGTCGTCCCCCCAGGGCGTATCAAACACTCTATCAGGATAAACACCGACCCTCCAGTGTTCACGTCGTGAGTATTCGCCCACTGGATTGGCAATCCAGCCGTAAACCACGGCCTTTTCAAGAGAGGTTCCTTCGCGAATGGCGGGTAAGGCAGTGAACCACGAACCGCAGAGGATAATGTTGTGTAGGTTCAAGTTCTTCAACGTCTTGCCATGGCGAGTGGCCAGACCAACTAGTATATTCTCTGCGATCCAGACATTATCGAATGTAAGTGTGTGCAAGTGCTCCCAAATCATGTCTTCAGGGAACGCATTGTCAGAAGACATCATTCTTCCTCCGTGGTCATCCTTGGAGGAGAGTGATAAAGAGCGTAGACGCGTAGCTGCTTCGAGATATCTCGCAAGTATACCCCAAGAAAGAACACGTCCAAGTTCGGGTTTCCCTTCCGCGGAGCTCATCACCTTGTCAGGGTGAACTTGGACCCGGATGGACAAGTTGGTAAGATGCTCAAAAATCGCCTGCATGCCAGCTATGATCTGCGTTACAGGGTAAAATATCCCATATGAAATATCGAGAAGCTCGAGGGATTCTATCTTGATCCCTGCATCACGTAACGGCTCCATGACCATCAGATACTGGCGAATGCTGCAAGAAACTGGCTTATCATGGGCAGAGCTGAAGTGTCCTAACGCAGAGTTGTAGGTCTCTCGATGCAAGCGCCCGTCTTCATTAAAACACCCCATGCAAATGCGGACAGATTTGAGATTCTTGAAGTGTGGAATAGCTCGAGATATGATATCAATATCTTTGCCATCTTGTTTAATCGATTTCTGCTCTTTCCACAATTTCTTGTATGCTTCACACCACGGAAATTCCTCGGGATCAACCGCAGGAACATAATCCCATGATTGGTTTGGCCTCCCGTGAACAAGGGTCCAAAACTGGCTGCAGTCTACTGTAAGAGACCGAATACGTTGAGAGATGAGTTGGTGTGAGGAAATGTGTTCGATTCTCTCGAGGCTGGTTTTCGCACAGCTGACCCCACACTTCTTGGGCAAGTATCGAATACAGGCGTTGGCGAATATCCGACAAGTCATACGAACATTGCTAATGTCCTCTGTATCCAAGAAATCGAAAATTTCTCCCAGAAGTTCCGCAGCGAGAAGCTCGAACTTGGACTCTCGGGTATCAGATGGAAGGCCCAAAGCCCCGAGAGCTAAGGCCATACCCGATACAGTCGCCGGAAGGGGGGGAATTTCACTCATGGTTGAAGACCGGGACATACAATATCGA
The DNA here is from genome assembly GCF_000150975.2 of Nannizzia gypsea CBS 118893. Classification (NCBI taxonomy): domain Eukaryota; kingdom Fungi; phylum Ascomycota; class Eurotiomycetes; order Onygenales; family Arthrodermataceae; genus Nannizzia; species Nannizzia gypsea. The sequence continues at coordinate 171,755 of NW_003345200.1, read as the reverse complement.
CGCCTCCAAAAAGGTAGTTGGGAAGGTAGGGAACAGGATACGACTGTATGGAATCAAGTACTTCAAGAAGGTAAGCGAGCCACGATCTTTCGAGGTTAACAGAAATTCTTGAGCTGGTATAAGGAGGAAAGAAGAGTGGTAAAAGAAGGAGGTGGAAGAAAAAGGGAAAAGAGGGTATAAAGAGAAAATTTTCATATCGCATCGTGTGACAGCTTTCATGCTTAGTCGACAAAAGTTGAAGCCCTAATACTTAGATTAACTAAACAGTGACTTGAAGTCCGGACTGTGTAGCAGAGAAGAAGTGAAAGAATTGCTAAACAGTATAAGATCAACCAGGAGATTCTGTCTTGGATGTCTTCTATCAAGAGAGTAACAAGAGTTATGTCTGGCTTTACCAGAAGCACAGAGCAGCCCTAGAGTTAAACAGGGCCTTGTATTGGCAACAGGATAACATAGAGGGGGTATCAAAAGATATCAAAGAGAGAATCCTTAAGTTGTGCTACCCTTAGGTATCAGGTTTATCAAAATTTGATAGAGATAAATGCAATATTGATAGCAAGGTATAACTAATAGCATTCATAGTGTAATAAATAACAAACATGTTATTTCGTTATATATCTTATACTGCTATTATAGAGTAACTTTATATCAAATAGGCCGCCTCTTCCGGGTCTCTAAGGGTATGTCTTCTTACAATAATAAATGAGAAGGAGAGATGAAGTTGGAAAATGCTTGATAACCTTGGAAATTTACAGGTCACGTGGTTGATAAGATCTTTTTGGAGCTTCAAACAGTCAAATAAAGATATCAACAGCACAAATTGTCAGCTTTGAGGATTCAATCTCTCCAGCTGTACTAGGTATTGCTCTTTTATATTTTACTATATCTCTGCTGTGTTTACGGTATCCCTTTCCAGTTGAATACACTTGCAGGACATTGCGGTTTTTCACCATGAAGCTTGTTAGGTATGTGTGCGCGACTGCCAGTATTACAGGACTCGAGTCCTTTGAAAACCGAGACTAATATTGTATATATGCGTGTAGGTTTCTTATGAAATGTGCGAACGAGACCGTTACAATTGAACTAAAAAATGGTGAGTGGTTGAGCTGTGGTGTGGCTCTGGTATACGGGCGCCAGCGCGTGCTTTGCGATCCTCAATATCACTGAGACCAAGACACTCGCTATAAATACGGATTGAGACTTACTTAGTGGAGTGAAAAATTTTAATCAATCTAATGGCTGTGCTTGTAGGAACCATTCTCCATGGGACGATAGCTTCTGTCTCGCCGCAAATGAATACCGCTCTACGCACAGTCAAGATGACCCCCAAGGGCCGTGACCCCATCTCACTCGATTCGATTAACATCCGCGGTTCCACGATAAGATACTACATCCTACCCGACAGTCTGCCTCTTGATACCCTACTTGTCGATGACCAGCCTAAGCCGAAGAACAAGGCGCGAAAGGAAAGTGATCGTGGTGGCCGCGGTGGTGGCAGAGGAGGCCCCAGAGGGCGAGGTGGACGTGGAGGTGGTAGAGGACGTGGCCGGGGCCGTGGATTTTAGGTGACTGTTGTGGTGTGTTGGGTTCGCAACGTTGTAAATCCATGTTTGGCGTTTCGTTACAAAATATGCCTTTTGATGGCAGGGAAAGGCCGGTAGGAAGAATTTGAAGTAAACATTACCCTGTGTGGTTTGATAAGGAAGGGAGATGCCACAAACGCTAGACACCTGTATGGCCTTGCCTTCTCCAATACTTCAATACCTGTGCCGTTATCCTCTGCTTATGACCATTTCACTTGCGGGGATGACCGAGGGTTTTCTCAACCACAACCGGAGGCCTAATTTAATAACATGTGGTTGTTTGAAGCAATACTGGGCAATGTCTAACCGATCTATTCACATTAGGCATCCTCGTTGTAACATATCGTGGTCATCAAAATCTAGGCACCTCCTACACGGGGTATATGTCCAATATGATCCCTGGTGTCAATCCCTCCATATCCTGATAATAACTAGGCGCTCCCACCCGGCTTTCACGCCGCTTCTACCAGCTATCTCTGTCTTCCAACCGTTTCCCCATCCGTTTATGCGGCCCATAACTTCTTGGGGTTTATTCTGCGCACATAACAAGACGTAGGCAACCCCACGCTCGGGGTTCAAAATCTGGGGAATTGAGTCCAACAAGCGGTTCGTAGTCTCCATTCCATGTTCACCTCCAGCATATGTGAGAGATAAAAGATAAGATTCCATTTCGAACCTGGACATTCCGCTCGTACTAGATGTGGCCTCCGATGGAGAAGGGAGATGTGGAAGTTCCGGAGTTGGTACATATGGAGGGTTGAATAGTAGAATATCAACCATCCCGGGGCGCAATGAGGAACAGAGATCTCCTGTGATCACAGCGAGCGGTTGAATTGGGGTTGACGCCTTTGTATTCGCCTCCTGCTTGTTTGCTGGCGCTGCCCCGAAACTCTCCTCTGCATACTTGTCTGCGATAGCAACTTTGACAGTTTGTCGAGTTGCACTACACGCGTTTCGATTCACATCAGTGCCTATAGTTAGTATGTCGGATCTGCCTATGATTGTTTTGCAGTTGGCAGCAAGAAACCCTAGAATCACACCAGATCCCGTCCCAACCTCGACGATAACTGGTGATGGAGAGCTGGCGCTTGTAGGAAGGGGACCATTTCTCTGGCCCGGTTGCTCCAGACTGAATCTTTCAGAGAGCCATATGGACTCTTCGAGATCAGATAGGGTATCAAGGAAGAGATAGCTGTCTTCTGCGGGTTCGTAGATCGTGTCGAAGGCCACATGCGAGGTGGACGGAGTGGGTAGCATTCCTAAGCTGACTCCCTGGTAGATTATCCTCTTGTTTCTAGCTTATGGTGAAAATATCCGATCGCTCTTTATTTAGTGTTATCTGGTAATATCACCTTGATACCAAAATCTTTGATATCAGACAGGTACCTATCTTCTATCATTCAATACCTAGGTAATCAAGGTGAAACAGTTTTTTTGTCTTATCAGATCAAGATCAACCATGTGACGACGGGAATCTTGGCATGTTTTTTATTTCAACGAAAGCCAAAAAAGAAAGGCAGCAAAACTTCTACAACTTGTACAACTTCAACGTCAACAAAAGAAGCTCCCTTTATTATTTTAGCTGGAAAACTACGGGGACAAACGACCATGAGGGCCACCCTGCCGCTTCGTTTGGCGAGCTCCTCGTCAATTCCCTCTGGGTCGGCGTTGCGACAAACGCCAATGGCTCTGCTGCCTCCAATTCCACTCTATCGCCGTGTGCTACGAGCTCACCGGAAAAAACTTCCCGCTGACCTGAGGTTTCTGGGGGATTCGTACGTGAAGAGCGAATTCCGAGCCCATCGAAACGTGGAAAATCCCATTCACATTGTAAGATCGAGCCCTTGTCTACCGGATTATCCCGATCACTTACAAGGGGGTTGGAAATGGTTGACTAACTACTAATATTAACTGTCTTAGATCGGGTTTTTGACAGAATGGCAACTCTATGCTCAACAACTCGAAGGCGATTCGTGGGCTGGTGGAAAGCTTGATAAGGCGAAGATTGACAAGATGAGCGGTAAATTATCCAAACCCCTTGAAGTATAAATATTGGCAGCTTGCTGATGGTGACTGCATCAAACAGATCAGCAAATTGGTCAACTATACGAGCTTATGCAGTCAATCAAAAAAGGTGACGGGGATGGCAATAAAGGCGACTCATGATTATTCGCATGAGTAAATGCAAGCGTTCAAACACACGCTTCCAGCCGGGTGAGGCAGACAGAGGTCGCCTTGTTCACTGTGATCCTGTTGCCAAAAACGATAATCGAAGAGGTGTGAATGAGATGCCCCAACAGTCATATATAGAAAGAGATCCTTAGATATGTCCCCTCAAGGATGCAAGCGTGTTCCACTACCCTTGTCCGCCCTTCCGCTCAGCCATCCAGGAGATGCGTGGACCTTCGACCTGTATGCCTGGCAATGCTAAACGATACGACAGAAAGGCTGTTCTCGCTTATCAGGAAAAGAAACAAAAACCCAGGATTCGTCCAAGTCCGACAGGATAACGCCTTGCAGTAGTTACAGCTCCTTAAATAGACAGCTGGTTCCTATAACGCCGAGACATGTGTCGAACAGTCTATTTCAAGTCTCCCAGCTGCAACCACCGTTGGATAATTATCGGACAGCCGTGCGCCAAAGATCCCGGATTCTCTAAATGCAAAGCTTTCAAGACCAAAGGTATCTTGCCCTTTGATGCTGGAGGTCCAATACTGGCCGCTGAAAAGACATGTCCGGCCTGCCATCTAAAGGGCAAATATGACCGAAATTTGACCAGAATGGTTGAGTCGGACGTTTGTTGGTTCCGGCATCCTGGAAGGAAGGGAAGGAAGAAGACGGTCTACGTTGATGTTCGCTGTGCCATCCTGTAGGTTCCAAGAAAAGAGAGACGTCCAAGGAACAACGAACGGGAACTACCGTCCAGGGTCGTCACCATACGGTTTGGATGTCGGAGCAAGATCACCATTCCTTTGCGGCTTGGCAATTTCCTGTGGACAAACAGCCGAGAGTTCGGCATTTCCCAACATCGCCGAATTCCTTTTTTTGTACCTAAAATTTTTGAACTTTTCTTGATCACTATTACGGGCATAACTCGGCCAGCCGCTGCCAGCATGGTTGCTTCCCGTTTGTGCAGCGAACCACCCATACCACAATAGGCCGGGCCGGGCTGCCTTGCATGAAAACGGCGCCTTAGATAACGAAGCACGAATCAGTCCTGTTCGCTTTTAATTTTCTGCTCGTTTTAGGAGTATTGGATCCAAGCTGGTAATAAAATCAGCAATTTACTTCGTATTCTTGGGCCGCTCAATATATTTTGATCCAGGCCATGGATGTTTTGTCCCAGAACCATCGGCAAGAGACGACGGTTCAGGTCGAGTCTTCACATCTTTCGACTCGTAAGTATATGGATCACATCAAGACAAGGCCCCTTGGCTGTCATAATCCCTGCGCCGATTGACGGCAAAATGTGTCAAAACTCGGCAGGGCTGGATCCCTGGTTTCATTATTTTTATATCTACGGAGAAGTGTCAAGAGGCTACCAGCGGCTAAGCTTACCTAGTCAGCCACTTACTTCTCTCCCAAGGCCGGTGTTCCCTGCAGAACATGGAAAGAAAGCAAAAGAAAAAAGAAAGGACGGCCGCAAAAGAGAAGAAAAAAAAAAATGAAAAATGAAACGGGATATCTACAGTATTCTATCACAACTTCTGTTCATGGACCAGCTGTAACTTCAGCAAAAAGCTGCGGAGCAGTTCTAGGCACTCGGCGTGAGGCGTTGCCGCTTCGATTCACCGAGAAGAAGCTTGTTTCAAGAAGCCGCCCATCACGCAGTAGCGTGGTCTCAGTCTCCTGTCCCGAATATATACGAACCATTTTCGGCTCGACGGGGCCCCGTTCGGTGGTGGGAGATTTTTGTTTTCGCCGTCTTAAAACTCCTTCAAGCCGAAGCTGAGGTTTACCTGCCAAGGGGTAACGAGTGAACTTGGAGGAAACGTCTCGAATTAAATCGCCATCGCGTGAGGCGTGGAGAAAGGGGCCTGGTATCGATAAGATAAAGTACTCCGTATGGTTTTCCCATTCTCCGGATCCTGCTGACTATAATTAGAGGAGGACATTTTATGCCATTGCGCAGCTGGCCTACCGAATTGCGACATTAGCCTTTGACCCGCCGTGAGACTTTGGCCGATGATGTAGTGTCACCTACGGGCAAAGCATAAACACACGACTATATACAACTATACATAGCTAGTTAGCACAGTCACTGCCCGAAAAAAAAAAAAAAAAAAAATGAGCAGGCAGAACAGGCGCAGAGCAAGTTGTGAATTAGCTTTGATGACAACCAGCTGGGGATGGTTTGCTAGCCCAACCTGGGTGTCGCAGGGTGTAACCCCCCCTGTCCACTGTCTGATCATAGACTTCAGGGCCCGACGTACCATGAGGTTGCTACTTGCCAATCGCCGACGCGGCGGGAATCCATACCCACTCAGCGGCGGTTTAGAGGATGCGGATTGGCTCCGCCCTCATTTGTCCTCTATCGCCGAGATGCCATGATCTGATAGGCGATCTCGCAATAACAGGGTCCTTTGTGTGCATCATCCTTGCGCCAACACTCCTACTTGCGGCCCATCGTGGTGTCGTCCCTTTGCCTGGCGTGTTGCAGTCGGTCTCAACCCCTGGGAAACGGAGTGTCTAGTTCTTCGAAACAGACACAACGGGCTCGGCACGCTGGGCAAAGCCGATCGTTCACCGTCTCCCGTTGATGATGACGCCGAAGGGAAAGCTATATAAGGCGGATGGAAGATTCCATCTCGTCTAGACTTTTCACTCAATCCAAACTCAACAAGCTCATCACTTCTCTCACAAGCACGCAATCACACAAGCAAAAAAGCTAGTGATCAGACTCTCCCGTCTTTAGTCTACAACTTTGACTCTTGACCGGTCTTTATAGAAGATACCCCGGATCTACAACTCTCCCTTTCTACATTTCATCACCTTCTCCCTTCATCAACCATCCGTCACAATGGCCCCCGTTACCTACGACATTCCTGCCACGCAGACCACCACTCCCCAGAAGCCTTCGGTCTCTCTGGATATCTTCCCCGATGGTTTGAAGACCACCGGCCAACAACCCCCTCTCTACGACCAGATCAGACCATTCTCTGAATTCCCCAAGAAGATCACCGGCCCAACAGTCTGGAAGGCTGAGGACTACACAAACAGCCCTGAGAAATGGACCCATCGTTTCACTGAGGAGGAATGCGCCGAGATGAGCGCCGCTGCCGATGCTTTTGTTGCTTCCGGCATTCCCTTGACTGCCATTTCTAAGGTAAGATACCTCTTCTACCCTTTCGATCTTTGTCTGTATCTAGCCGGGGTGGTTGTTCTAATTTGTTGGACTGTAGGACAACTTCCCGCTCCCCAAGTTCTCCAGCTTCCTTGAAGTCTTGAGAAAGGATATCATTGACGGCAAGGGATTCATCCTGTTCAAGGGATTCCCAGTCCAAGAATGGGGAACCCGCAAGGCCGCCATTGCCTACATGGGTCTCGGAACCTACCTTGGATACTTCGTCAGCCAGAACAGCCGTGGCCACGCTTTGGGACACGTTAAGGACCTTGGCGAGGACTCTGGAAAGATCGACAAAGTCCGTATCTACAGAACCAACGCTAGGTAAGTTTGCCCGGTTCTGATTTAAATTTACGGGAGATCAAGGGGCGGAAACTAACAAAGGACGAAACAGACAATTCTTCCACACCGACGACTGTGACATCGTTGGACTGCTTTGCGTCGCCAAGGCATTCGAGGGTGGCGAGTCTGATATCATCTCTTCTCACCATGTCTACAATGTCCTTGCTGAAGAGCGCCCTGATGTTCTCGAGACCTTGACCAAGCCCAACTGGTACGTTGATCGTAAGGGCGAGGTTAGCGTTGGCGAGGAGGAGTACATCAGAGCTGCTATCATGTACCTTGAGCCAAATGGTGGCCGCGTTTACACTAAGTAAGTCCACGTCGCCCGTGCTACTCTAACGGTTTTGCCCCCTTGGGAAGCTTAAACAGCTAACCATACTTTTACCCCTTATTTAGATGGGACCCATACTACGTTCAGTCCCTTAGCCGCTTCTCTGATGCAGGCATCATCCCACCACTCTCCCCAGAGCAGGTCGAGGCCATGGCAGTCCTCGAGGCCACCTGCCTCCGCCTCTCTCTCCACATGGTGCTCGATGTCGGTGACATCCAGTTCCTCTCCAACTCTCAGGTCCTCCACGCCCGTACCGCCTACAAGGACTTCCCACCACCAGCTCCTCGCCGTCACCTCATGAGACTCTGGCTCTCTACCCCTGAGGACGAGGGTGGCTGGAACCTCCCATTCTGGGACACCAACGAGAAGAAGCGTGGTGGTATCCAGGTCAATGACAACGCTCCCGTTGCCAACTTGGACGCCGACTAAATAACGCCCCCCCCTTGTCAACCCATCAACCACCAAGCCGAATTTGATAGATACCCTGACTGCTGAAAAGCTCAGTCTCCTGTTACCATATAGTTTTCTTTCTTTCCTATGTTCCTTTCTATCTGTGCGACTTTTCCTGTATTCTTTTATTGCCTTATCTCTCTTATACCTATCTGCAGCTGCAACAACCTGGGCGTTTAACGAAATAAATGAAGTCATAACAGTTTTACCTTGTTCTTACTGACACTTCCCCCACACTACTCCGGAATCTACCCGTAGATCTGCATAAGCTGTCACAAACTAAAATTGTTTATCGTAGATAAGGGATGCCAAGTGACTAGGTAGGAACTAACAAGGTAGGCAGCTGGCCCCCTATCAATTTGTTGACCAATCAATCGATCAGCCAATATATACCCAAACACCCGACCACCCCCTCGAATAACCAGAAGAGATGGGTCCAGATAATAATTAAAGTGAGAATCAGCTTTATTATTACGGCAGCTTGATTTGGGGTCTTTCTGCTATACGTATGATAGCTGAATATTTCCTTCATCTTAGCAACCTAGGTTATTGTTAACTCTTGCATCATGCATATTGGCACAAAATTATGCAGGCGGGATTGCAACGATTCCTCGGCGCCACGAACGGCGGAACCAAGCCCATTCACTTATCCCGTTTTTAAACGTCCCATCCTGGATGTAAAGTCTGATGTTGAAGACGCCGCCATTTCCCCAGTCCAAGGCGGCCACTTGGGAGTCAGGGATGGCTGAATGCTCAAATGCGCCATCATACCAGGAAATGCCCCCTTCAGTTCCTTTTTCGAGAATGCGATTGTCCTCGGTGCCATAATACACCCTGACACTTTGTGGATTTCCAGGAGTCAGTACGAAGCTGGTGGCCGCTAGGGGGGTGCGCGGCTTGGCCGTTCGCACAACGATACCTCCGTCAGTCCACGATTGGCCCTCATAGACTCTTTCAACAACGTGGCGGTCTGTGGCTTGGAAATAGACACTGTAAAGGGAGAAACGGTAAAGGAGTCATTAGTTTTGTTGAAATCGGGAGAGAGAAACGCAAGCCGGGCCGGAAAGATACTCGTGATGAGAGATCAAAAAGGGAGGGACAGTATGTACCGAGTGGTTGATTTTCGTAAGCCTGTGCTATACGTCAGAGCAGCTATACCTGTACCTGGTAGCGCAGGTCCAAAGTTGGCTAGACGTTGCCATCCTCGACCAACTTCCGAATAGTTAGCAAACTGCGGGTTCTGCCTGAGATGATGGAAAATGCCGGAAGACGGAATGGGACGGACGATCAGGGCTTCTTACCATCAAATCCAAACTCCTGTATAGTGTTATCCCATAGCTGGGCATATACGCGTAATCGTGGACTTCGGCTGCTAGGAACAAATACTGCAGCTAGCCGTGAATGGGATGCAACCTGAAAATTATAACTGTTAATTGAGCCAGTGTACCACTCGCTTTGCGAATCAGATGCAGCTTCTCCAAGGGTGTTGTTCGGCGACAGATAGTAGACGCGGATCTAAGGCAGGAAGTCAATACTCGAACTCTTGTGAATCTTATCCCCAGCGAATATACATATGCTACAGAGTACTTACTAGCTCGAGATCATCAGAGGCGGCAGCAATTGACGAATAAACCTTGGCCTTTGCAACTGTGTCATTGGCGAGGCCTCCGCTCCAATAGCCTTCGAATCTGGCTTCCCGAATGCCGCCCGATGAATCTTGGCTATAGATCCGTAGTAAATTAACGGAGTTGACGGCGGCGATCCCGGTACCTAGAAGATAAGAGTCAGAGACTGTCCCTCAATATCGCATCACTCCATGATCTTCATCCTGCCAAGAGGATGTGAGTAGCGGTGGGAAGCACAAGGAGACAGTGACCAACCAGGAAGAGTCCGCTGGACTTCAGGCTCGGTGTTGTTTCCACTCGCCTGCGCAAAGCTGTTCGCTGAGAACAGGGAAACTTGGAGAAAGATAGTGAAGTGAAGCAATTTCATGATGATCTCTGCTTGGCCGTCGTTAACAGTAGGGTATGGTGTCTTGGATGTCCATTTATCTCCTACTCCTCAAGGCTCGGCATATGTCCTGTGTTTGTCTCCAAGCATAGCAGAGATTCGGGGGGATATATGGCCTGGTTTTATGTCGTCCTTTCCTTCCAATACTTCGGCGGAGGAGGGGACATCCGTATCTCTACACTTCATCACAACCTGGCTTGTCCCACTCGTAAATGAGCACATGAAGCATGAGATGTACAAACCCCTCGCTGCGAGAGAAAACCGTCCATGTCGTGTTGTACCCCATATAGGGCGAGCGGCGGGGAGATAGTTTTGCATCATATAGATAGTGAGAATCACGGGGTGACAGAGTGCAACTGGTGGTCAACCCCGCTGGTGATAAGAAAAGGCGTTGGACAGAGTCACCATAAGCTTTGAGGCGATTCGATCTCATGCTTCCACAGCCAAGCTTGTATCAAGTATCAGTTGAGTAAATATGGCTCCGATGGGAGTCACACGGCGTGTGTTTAGGGGGGCAGCGTGTGTATTTGAATGACGTCTGGAGTTGTCATGGAGCGATCGTTGCCAACTTCAAGTTAGCAGAACAAGTCCACGAGTTCATCACTAAGATGGTGATAAGCGAGCAGTAAGACCACTGGATCTTTTGAAATATTCTGGCCAAGGATCGGCATCACTAAACATAAGCCGATAGCTAGTTATTTGAGTCTTGACTAGCTTTTGTTACAGGGCTTTTTCGAGGTTTTGCAGTACTCGTTCGAGACCTGGTCAATTTGGCGATCTTCGTCCTCATAACTAGTTCGTTTGCCAACCGCCTCATTGTCAATGATCACGACATTCCCCGCTCGTCTTTGGATTCCAATATGCGGTAACAGCTCTCGGACGGGGTCAGACTGAAGCACCAATGGTCTGAGAACATCGGGACATCCCATAACCAATAAGCCTAATATCCCGGTTAACTAATGAACTGCGTGGTTGTATTACCGATAATCCCGGGGCCATTCGTCGAGGTTCCCAACCGGGAGATATGTTGATGAAATCTCTGCGAGCTAACTAACTGAACTTGATCATGGGTGGTGAACTTGGAAAATCTAACCGGATGACTGCATTCTTTTCGTAGGAGGTGAACAATCTTCAGATGCCGCCGTTGTAACGAGAGTGGTAGGAAGAATGTGCAAACTCTCCGCTTTCATTAGTTACATGGCGTGGGCGGCTAGATATCAAGGCGTTACATGATCAATATCTAGATCAGCTGGAGGAAGCAAGCAAACTTTGGAGATTGTAACTTGGCATATTCGCCACATTATTGAACTGGCCGGCATAGTAGCATGGATACGTTCTTCTCTACTCCATACTCCGTATCGTTTGATGTCCATTTTTACTCATACACAAGGGGGTGGACTTATGGTTCCGAGCCTCAGCCAAGCAACACTCCGATTGGCCGGAGAAGTGCGTCTAGCGCGTTGACAGGGGGTAGTTATCGCTACTGAAAAGTTGTCAGTGGTTGTGCCGCCTTTGCCCAAAGAGCCCTGTGATTCTATACAAACGGGGAGGTTCGGTAACTACTCCGTACTTGAGCTTGATGCAGATGCAGACTATGTCGTGGCAGTGTCTAATATCAAGGTCGCAACGGCTCTAGTGCATGCAGCAGGGCAGGGTATGCTTCTCTAGGGGTTTACGAGTCCTCACACCAGAGAATATATTCTTCATCCCATTTGGCACGAATTTATTAGTCTTATCTTTGAAAACACCGCATTTTGTCATGTCTACAGACATCCTCCTCTTTCCAATGGCATCTGCATTTTCAGGAATCACCGTGAAGATCATAGTCTTCTTTCTGTCTATTTCTTCGCTAGTTCTATATGACCAGCTAATCGCCCCGAGAGGTTTATTGAGGTTGACGCTGACTTGGTGTTTAGTTCTCCTTCTTGCAGGTTGTACGGTCAGTCTTCCTAGTATACACCTTGCCGAAGTTCAGATGGACAATAGCGATGCCGTTCGCGTGGGATATTTTGGTATTTAATATCTTCAATTATATCTCCCAAAGCAGTATACTGACAATACCAAGTATCTGCGTGAAGACAAATGACCAAATCAGGTGCACTTCAAGTGCATTCTCTTCTCCAGACACCATCAGGAAACGTCTGATGATAGAAATTCGGGGAGCTCTTCCAGAATTGCCCATCAACCAAGCTATAAAACTGCAAGCCGCAGCGTTCATCAACGCCGTTTCTGTGGCAGTGGTATTGTTCTGCTTCAGTTTGATTTTCGGCCTGCTCCAGTACCACAGTACCCGCAAACAGCCTATAAAGAGAGCATCTAGATGTCGTTGGAACTTCTTCCGTCAGGCCTCACTTGCATGTGCATGCAGTGCTTGCGCTTTTAAATTGGCAGCTACACTTGCAATCACCGGAGTGAGTGGCATATTTGCTATTGGCTTCAGATCTGTGTATACGATCAAAACCGGAACTGTATCTTTGGCATTGCATTGGACCGTAACCATACTTTGCTTTTTGGTCTGTATTGGCTTGATCATGCTTCGCCGTACGACAAGCGATGTAATTGGGGGCTCAAAGCCGGTTATGTTTGAACAAGGTATTAAGAAGCAGGATTTCCCTCTAGATCCGGACGGTTTTGGGACAATGAACTAAGGGTATATAAAGTGTTTATCGCTGAAAGGAATATATCACTGGCTGTTGGGTCTGTAGGCATTAGACTGGGATGGGAGGAGAAAGGTTGATACTGTATTCACTGTGATTGGGAAGTACTTGAAAAGAAGGAATATATTAGTATGGCGCCGAATTGATAGATAGAGTCCTAAAATGCTAGAAAAGGTATATATACACGTACGAAATATGTATCCGAAGCCATAAGTCTATGGAAATAAAAAGAAACGCTTTAATAGGCCCGAAAATGTTAATTTACGCCTGTAGCTCATTGTGGTGTTTGGGATGGGTGCCATCTTGAGAAAGAAGCCAGAACTTCTCATGCTCCTTTTGTCCATTGATGGCACCCTTGAGGTCGAATGGGTCGGCAAAGGTCTCCCACTTGGAACGTTTGTCGGTCCAGCCGGGGCCTTCGTACTCCTCCTTGTCAAAACCAAGGTAGACAGTGGTCTTGTTTGGCAGGTATCTACCAGGATGAACAATATTGAGCCAGTAGGTGTATAGAACCATTGGCGCGGCTTCAAAGACGTATAGGTACCATTCATGTCTTAGCACGGCATCGCAGACCCCATCGCACTGGCCGGTAGAAATGACGTTCAGGGTGCTGAACTTCTCGATGGCACGGAAGATGGACCGGAATAAGACAAGGGAGGATGTGCCATAAAGCATGATGAAGACGGTTCGGACTTTCTTTGTGAGCATGTTGGCTCGAACACAGCGGCTGTGGAGGTGGGCGATCATTCCGATGAAGATACATTCCACAGCTGCCTGGAGGACAGAACCGACGGCGACTAGTGTGCCACCGCTGCGTTGGAGGCCCTGGTCATCTCCTGCTGTCGCTACACGAGCAGCTCCGGCGGCTGTCAGACCCTCAACCAGTGCACCCAGGTAGATGAAGAAGTAAATGAGCCTGCTTGGGTTCAGAGGTGCGTGCATAGGGAGATAGTGCATGAGTCGTCCGAGAATATTGTATTCAGCTGCGGAGTAGATCGGTGGTCCGCAGAGAATGAGAATACTTTCTGAGATGTAGAAGTTCTTGTTCTCGGGGTAGAAACTAGAGACGGTTCTCATAACCCAGCCGGATGTAAAGACGAGGCCTCCCCAGCACATGAAGAACATGACCCGCCAGTATTTATATCGGCTGCAGAGATGTTAGTAAACGATGTTCAGTAACTCATAGATAGAAGGGCTGAGGCATACAAGTTCTGCCAGATGTGTATACCGAGCGAGATTCCAACTAGAACCGCGAAGACGGCTGCAAGGGCTCGGCTGGGTGTATAGGGATAGAATGTTAAACTTGTCGATTCCATGTTGGATGATGAAGCCATGACAATGAATTGATGTCTGAATTAGAGTGCTTGTATGATTGCTGAATCTTTATGGATTGCCGCAGCATCATGGCCGGTTATATATTGTGATATCTTCCATGTTTTCTCGTCTCTCACGCCTCATTAGGACTCCATGAATATCGACTAAGCACAGCCTTTGTTGCTCATTGCTTGTGTAGATGATGGGCGGCGCTACATGAGACCAAGAGCGGTTAGAGATCTGTCTGACGCTTGTCCAAGCCATGCCGAAACCCAGTGCGCGGATGCCAGCAAGCGCTGCGTTGCCCCAGATCAAGTATCATCCGCCGCCAAAACATCTTTCGGGCCGTCAGTCGTTCTTTTTTCTTGAAGGATCCGAGGTGGAGGAGCGCTGGATAACACCATATACGGCTAGTCTCATGCCAATCATCGAGGCTCTTCTGCATAAAGGGCAGATTTATAGGGCTGATAATCACTCCTCCGTACTCTACAGGGCATCATGGAGCGCTGGATAATGATGCCACCGTAGAGCGGCCATCGCCAGGCCATCGACGGACAAGAGGGCTGTGTTCATTTAACCATGGCTCCTCTCCCATGAAGCTGTCCGTAGTTGATAGTTATCCTGCTCTTCGTAGTCCTTCACCACCGCCGCCAGCAGCCTCTTTGAACGGCCTGGGAGATGATATCATGCTGAGGAGCAGATATATACACCATGGTCATCGCCGTCCGTGGCAGTGCAATGCCTCATCTTCTTGACTTCGACGCTATGGAGCGGTTGGTCGAACAGGGTCCGTCTCCAGCTCTGACGACAGAGTCGCTGCTCCGTATCAGCCTCTCAGCCAGTCAGCGTCGGCTGTTCACCGTCGACTCACAAGGCATACATTATTGCTCATCGCCTGAGGCTCCGTCTTGTCTTCTTCTGGCCCAGAATGCGTGCGTTTTCATGGCATCCTGGTCACTGTCTTCTTGTTCAACCTGCGCAGGCACCGCAGCCAACTAGCCTCGCCAAGGCGACTCCTTCAGCTCTCTGTCTGCTTAGCCGGAGGACGATCAGGTTATTTCAGAGTCGCTGGCTATTCCTCCTTTCGAAAGATGTTTTCGAGGCTTCATGAAAAGTTGTGGCCGTGTGGGCGTTGAGTAGCTGTCAATCATCATGCCTGGAGTTCCATCAGGACGCGGTTGCGATGCGTGCAGGAAACAGAAGAAAAAGGTGCAGCACATCAGCTGCTAATTAGTTAACCGGTTAAGCCATTGCTAATGCTGAGAGGATTGTATAGTGCGATCAAGGACGGCCTTCGTGTGCGCGATGTACTCGACTGAATATACCGTGTGTCGGCGCGGGCGTGCAGAGATTCAAGTTCAAGCAAGAGCATGTCTTTAACACCAGCCAGAAGAGCCAGCAGAGCCAGTCGAAGACCCTGACGACCAGGAAGAAGCCCGCTGCCAGACAGCTGCCGAACTTCGAGGCCATCATCTTTGTCGAAGAGATCCCCCGGCTACCCGTTAACGGCGTGACGGCGCTGCGGAATAGCTTTATCGAGACGTTGAAGCCGACAACCGACCTGAGATACAACCTGGCCTGGTCATTTGGCGGCTTTCTGGCGGACATTCCACGGCGGCTGGGGGTCAATGAAGCCCTGGACTCGGCGGTACAGGTGCTGGTCGAGTCGCATCAGGATTTCTGCGCCGGATTGGGGGTTACTTCGCGGATGCTGGTGGGATACTCGAGAGCGCTCAGGATGCTCAGGTTGTATCTCGATGACCCAGTCAAGGCGCGGGCGTCTGAGACTCTCTGCTCGGTCATGGTCTTGTTGATGTGCCAGGTGAGAGACGATTTACTGGTGCTATATATCATTCTACGCATGGCTGACGATATCGGTGTTGATACAGCGCTTTATCGGTGTCAGTGAAGGCGATTTTACAGGCCACTGCGAAGGCGCTGCCCAGCTGTTAAGGGCCAGAAGATACTATGATCCAAAAGACGAGTTTGAAAGCAAACTAGTCCTCTCGCTGCGAGGACCGGTGGTATGCTCCCTTTGGTGTCATTTAGTTACACTGGCAGTGCAATAATGGCTTACTTCCTTGATAGGTCTTTGAAGGACTTCTAAACCAAAAGATTCAGTTCACCCCCGAAGAATGGAAGACGCTGGTGGAAAACCATCTCGACGGAGTGACTCCTGAAGGTAGGATGATGCGTAGCGTTGCCAAAGTGCCTGGCCTTTTAAACCGAGCTAGAAAGATCCGCAAGGACGGAGGGACAGATGAGAATCTTTTAATCGATGCGCTGGCAGCATACCACCTGGCCAAAGGGGCGGCAGACGAGTTACGAATAAAGTACAATAAGGCCCGGTTCCCGAAAGAGGGCCAATTTTCATTCAAAGACCCTATCGTCATGGCCCACTCGTTCTATCAACGCTCGTTTGGCTTGAGTCTAACCGTTGCTATCATTCTCAGCTGTGTGGTTACCGGAATTGACCCGGACAACGCTGTTGTCGTAGACCCGTCGACATACATTGACGAGATTCTTGAAATTGCGGGCTCTGCGACAATATACAGGCCGTTGGGAGCAAGTTTCGTGCCCATGTGTTTGATGATGGCTTGGATATCCACTGGGGATGTTACGAGACGGGCAACCATTGAAGCCGCTTTAAAAGCGTATGAGAATGACTATGCAGAAGGACAGGCTGTCGTGATGTCACCGAGAGTCGAGCAGATATCGCGCCAGCTACGCTTAGTCGACTTGGATGTTTGATAACCATGGCCTACCCTTCTCACTATTATTATGCTAGAATGATCTGTTATGGCATTGCTCTATGTGCCAGCAGGCTGGTCTTCTTTGTAGATACTATTTTTATGGATGATAACATTACAACGACATCTTTGCTTAATATCAATATTGATATTCAATTTGAAGAGCTTCATGTCTTTTATGAATACAAATATCGTATTGATTTTTGCCTCAATATATGTGTTTTATTTAAGTTCTCTTATTTTATTGGGTAATAAATTTCAACATACGGGTCTGTTACCGTACACATAAAACGTCGAACCTTTTCATGAATTTTCGTGGATGAATCAACAAAAGCCAGCAACAACAAAGCGCAGAGATGGATTCCTTGGACTCCAAGACAGAAACCATAGGGGATAAAGAGAAACTGATATCTAAGCGAACTAGGAAACGAAAGCGTGGTGGTCGAAATAATAAGAGCGAGAGCGAGACCAAAAAACCTCGAATATCTGACAATGGCACTGAATCTGACCGAACATCTGAAAAGATAATTCAGAATGGTGCCCATAACCATGAAAAGAATATATCCAACTTCAAGGCGCCCTCAAGAAACGGCACTGCTAAATCTGATCCAAATGCCGGCTCTACCAATCTCAGGGAAAAGGCCAGGGTTCTGCTTGAAACGAGGAAGAAACTTCCTATATTTGCGCACGCAGACGAGATTCGTGGCCATCTGCGACGGACAGATGTTATGTTGCTTGTAGGAGAGACAGGAAGCGGTAAAAGTACCCAGGTTCCTCAATTTCTCACTGATGAGGACTGGTGTCGCCCTAAATCAGTCAAGATACCATGTTCCCGCAACAAGCAGACGACTACTGTGGGTGGCTGCATAGCCATCACCCAGCCCAGACGTGTGGCAGCCGTCTCTCTCGCTCGAAGGGTAGCAGAAGAAGTAGGCTCTCCGCTTGGTTCTGCGTCTCCTGCGAGCAAGGTCGGCTATGCGGTGCGTTTTGATACATCTGTTTCTCCGAGCACGCGTATCAAGTTCATGACGGATGGAATGTTGCTGCAGGAGATGCTGAGTGATCCGTGGCTGACCAAGTATAGCGCTATTGTTGTTGACGAAGTCCACGAGCGAGGGATCAATGTTGATCTGCTTCTCGGGTTCTTGAGAAACATTGCTACAGGGTCAAAGGAAGGGAGAGGAGGGGTTCCGTTAAAAATAGTGGTAATGAGTGCTACTGCAGATATGGAGAGTTTGATGTCCTTTTTCACAGAGGGATTTACACAGGCTTCGACTTCGAATGGTCAACAGGGTTCTACGATGGAAGATGATATCAATGCCAAAGCTCAAAAGGCAAGTGGTTCAAAATCCTCAAAGAAGGGGAAAGAGAGCCAAACGAAGTCGGATCAGATATCTGTCTGCCACATCAAGGGTCGCCAATTCCCTGTTACAACTATATATTCGCCAGCACCAGTTCCGGACTTTGTGGATGCGGCGCTTAAAACTATTTTTCAGGTTCACTACAAAGAACCGCTGCCTGGAGATATACTGGTTTTCTTAACCGGGCAAGAAACAGTGGAAAACCTGGAATACTTGGTCAATGACTATGCTAGTACTATGGACAAGGAATTACCAAAGGTGCTTGCTGTTCCTCTGTTCGCAGCTCTTCCCCAGGTTGCTCAACAAAGGGTTTTCCTGCCTACACCACCGAGAACAAGAAAGGTGATTCTAGCCACGAACATTGCTGAAACCTCCGTGACTGTCCCTGGAGTACGATATGTGATTGACTGCGGCAAGGCCAAGACAAAGCAGTTTAGGACACGGCTTGGACTGGACTCATTGCTTGTTAAACCAATATCGAAATCTGCTGCTATACAGAGGAAAGGTCGTGCTGGTCGAGAAGCACCCGGACAATGTTACCGATTATACCCTGAGAAGGAATATCTTGCTTTGCCAGAGACCAACACCCCTGAGATTCTACGATGTGATGTAAGCCAGGCTATTTTAACGATGAAAGCCAGAGGAGTGGATGATATAGTTGGATTCCCGTTTCTTACACCTCCGCCTCGGGATGCGATCGAGAAGGCATTGTTACAACTTTTCAACATCAACGCTCTGGATGACACGGGGAAGATAAGCCCTGTCGGTAGCCGGATAGCAAAACTTCCACTTACTGCACCATTAGGTCGAGTGCTTCTTGCTGGAGCTGAAAAAGGTGCTCAATGTCTTCGAGATGTTATCGACATCATTTCCTGCCTGAGTGTGGAGAATATCTTTTTAAATACGCTATCAGAGGAGAAGAAGGAACAGGCAGACCTGGCGAGGCGTGACTTGTACCGGAGAGAAGGAGACCACTTAACGATGCTTGCCACCGTCCGGGCATATGCGGCTGAAAACGCAGATAGAAAGGCATGGGCTGAACGCCACCTTGTCTCTCATAGAGCAATGCAGGCAGTTATGGTACGTCTCTAATTTTAGGATCCTTTCTTCTGTGTTATGTGACTAATGGAGTATCCAGGATGTACGGAAGCAACTACTAGCGCAGTGTAAGCAGTCAAAGCTATTTGGCAATACGTCGTTTGAAAACGATGAATCTATACCCCTGGGAAACGAAGATCCAGTCCCGATATTGACGAGCTTTCTTACCGGGTTTGCTACAAATACAGCACGGTTGCTCCCTGACGGCAGCTATCGAACCCTGGTAGGAAATCAAACTGTTGCTATACACCCATCCAGTGTACTCTTTGGCAGGAAAGTTGAGGCCATCATGTACAATGAATTCGTCTTTACCAGTCGAAGTTATGCAAGAGGTGTCAGCGCAGTACAGATGAATTGGATTGGAGAAGTTTTAGATGGTTCTTCATAAGGCATAAAAATATACACTAGATGATATGAAGCATTGCATATGTACAGATACCGCCGGATGCAACCCAAGATCCTCGTAATCTATAACCAAAGAGGTATCATTGCCAATCTTGTCTAGTTGCTTTTCTTCTCTTTGCTTCTCAGCTTATCCGTCTGATGGAACCAGTCCAAAAGGCCAATAGATCCATAGTTCAGATTGAACTTCTCATGATGTAAATCATGCATTCTTGCCTTTCCATTTAGGAAATCATATCCACTATGCACGGTTGCGGTCTCGAATAATTGGTAGCCCATGAATAGCCAAAAGGTAACGATATGACTTTTGAGTATTTGTGGGGGAAGAGTTATCGGCAGCACATTAGCGCCTATCTGCTCCAGTGGATGGGCATATTGAGCGGCTAGGGCAACGGGAGCAGTGAACTTGTGGTGGCGTTTGTGAATCCTGACATAAAAGTACGGATAATGAAGGAGTCGGTGGGCGTAGTAAAAGAGGACTTCACGCATCAGCATGCAAAGCACAATGTCACGGGCCGCAATAGCGAATGGCGGTAACGTCGGCAGCACCTGGAGCGAGGGTGGGATGATATTTTTATGCACGAGTGTGAGCAGAAGAATGTGCAAGGCTGTGGACAGCAGCTGGTTCTTCAACACGTAGAAGAAGCAGTGCCATATCTCCTTGGACGTTGGCTGTTTGGGAGCTGGCTGGATCTTATGTCTCTGTGAGAAGGCCGGTGCCCATTTATCGAGACTGAGATAGAAGGCTGACGGGATCCAAAATGTTACCAGCTGGACGAGACAGGTTCCCACGAATTCTATCGTTGCGGGCGAGTATGTTGAGACGAGCGAGGCCCAGCCGGCCTCTATCTTGGTATAAACAGCGTCCATGGTTGGTGTCACTGGCCAACTAACTAGCTAGTTATCAAGACGGTGACGCTTCGAAAGGAAAGATGTTCGGAGATTATATTCCAGTGTGGCCTGCCTTGTCTCCCCAACGAACTATTCATACTGCGGTGTATCCTGGGGTTGGTTCGTTTTGATATAAAAACGGCCGAAATGTTGACTCTTACTTTGCATGTGCCGAACCTCGGCTCGATCCTTGCCACCACCTCGCGTATGAATAGGCGCGTGTTATTCGCGACGCGGAGGTATACAATATTCATCTGACATACATTTTATAATAAGAGAAGGCTATGAATAAAATGAAATCGTTAAGAAGATGGGACCCAAAATCAGAGGATTATTAACTAATGTATATAAGATCAATGATTCATGATTTCGTTGAGCTGTGTTATAAGTATTGGACCCTGAACCAAACAGTGGCAACCGGCTCAGGGGTAAGTAACCAAAGGTAGTTGCCAACCACGAACAGCCAACTCAATCATACAAGCCGGCTGGCCTAGAGAAATCTCGTTTAAGGGCCTGAGGAGCAGATACCTTGATACCACTCTCCATGCGTGCAAGACTTATCTCGTAGCCCTTCTGATCACACCATGACTTCACCATCTTCACCGCGTTCTTGATCTCACGTCCATTCAACTGCCACATAGAAAGTTCTTTCAAGTCTTCATCGGTCAGTTGATCCAAGACGGTCTTCGCTTCCTTCTGGTCAGGCATGGCATGGATAGGAGCCAGTCGGCTCAGGAACTTGGCCCACACCTGTGACCTGGCATTTTGAGATAGTGGTTTAAACAGCAGATGGAGATTGATGCGGGATCTGAATGCTGTATCGATGGTGTCATAGAGGTTGGTGGTAAGAAAGATGACGCCACGGTAGTACTCTAGTTCTCGGAGGAAGATGGAGACGAGTTCGTTGCGGTGGATATCGTTGGGATTACGCTCTGCCATGAAGACGTCCGCTTCGTCGAGCAGGATGACGGCGTTCCATTCTAGGGCCAGCTCGAATACCTTTTTTATGTTATTGCCGAGCTCTGCGGCCTGGATGCCTAGGTCTTCAGCCTGGAGGTAAAATAGGGGCTTGCGGCATCTGTCGGCAACTGCATGGGTTTGTTGTTAACTGGATGTCCTCGCTTTTGGAGATCTGCTGTCTTTCTTACCAGCTTCTGCAGTGAGCGTCTTTCCTGTGCCGGGAGGCCCACTAAGGAGGATATTCAGTCCTTGGCCTAAGGTTGGGGGAGGTAGACGTTAGCAAGCCAGTCGT
Source organism: Nannizzia gypsea CBS 118893 (assembly GCF_000150975.2). NCBI lineage: Eukaryota > Fungi > Ascomycota > Eurotiomycetes > Onygenales > Arthrodermataceae > Nannizzia > Nannizzia gypsea. Next base: position 149,970 of record NW_003345200.1, on the reverse strand, counting down.
TCCATGGATCAGGGAGACTTGACTCACCTTTTCCGGTAATGACATCATCCGATACTTTCTTCGAATTATAGTGGTGTTCTACAAAGGATAGGATCAGGTCCTTTTGTTGCTCGTCATATACCAAGTGATCATAGGCTTCGTCGTTCCATTTGACCTGTTCAATATCCTCAATATAAAAGTTGACTATACCACGGTTAGCGTTGAGAATGATACTCTTCGGACAAGCGACACACTTACGCCACTCCTTATTCTTCAGGGCGAATCCCTCGAGGAACGGAGACATGTACATCATCTCACTTCCGAGACCGAGGATACCTTGCTTATTTTTGTCCTGATCTTCTGTTGAAATGTGCTTGGTAGCCCTCGGTTTAGTCCCGCCGGTCAGACTGGCATTGTTTGGCCCAGTTATCTCTAGCACGGGCTTCTCAGTTTCGGGGTTTGTATCCGTCTGGAGAACACGCGTTTTCCGTTTCATAGGATTCTCAACTCCACTGTCAGGACTCCTGAGAGCATCGTGGTGTTTATTGTATCCAACGACATCAATCAGAATCCTGCCATCCACCTGGACAAAGCGAGTTAGCAGGTCATAGTTTATCTACATATAGATATGGATATATATTGATAGAGACCTACATTGTGCTTGATCATCCCATCTTTGGCCTTGAAGAGAGCGATACCGGTGTAAGATCCGTAAGAGAGCCCCTGATAGTCGAGCGCTTTCCTTGCTCGCTTTATCAGGCGTGACTTGACAGCCTCCGGATCTTCATGGAACCTGAGTGGGTAGAAGGGTAGATCCGTGATGGGGATATTTCCCTTGAAAGAGGGGATTATATCCTTGTACTCCTCCCAGACGTATTCCTGGCCGTCAAATTTCATGATCCTGCACCGTAGGCGCATCACAGACCGTGAATTGCACTTGAGAATATCGGTGCCGATAACTTTGCCTAGAGATTCGCACTCCCCTTCCCAGATGTATACCGGGGAGCCAGTAGGAAAATAAGCCCAGAGCAAATCGGACGAAGCCAGACCGCTGGCCTGTAACAGCTGGACACGACTTCGAGTTTCGGCAAACATGTCGTCCATCAGGTTTAGGAGGAGCTCGAGATGTTCGCGTAAAGGGGTGCCTTTGCCTGCACTCTTGAGCAAGGCCGCAATCTCGTCCGCGTTGAAGTAGAGCGGCGCAAAGGGGGTGGTGAACTCTGCCGGCTCTGTCTTCTCGAGGTATATCTCATCCTTCTCGACGATATCCTTGAGGGCAGCTACTAGCAGGGGGCTCTGGATGGTAATCTTGAAGTACTTCAGCGTAGGACGGCCACTGATGACGGGCTTATCCAGGTCCACGATCTTGTACACTCTGATGGCTGCTCGGTCCTGGGCCTTGGAGGCAGTCTTGCTGAGCTGCTTGGGGGGATAATCCACCCACGTCCGGTGCTCTTCGCGGCTGTTTTTGGACTCATAGAAGATTTTGATAAGGGCGTCTGCTCCCTGGGTGTTTTCTTCAGGGGCAGCACCCGCCTTTCGAGTCTGCGAGCGAGGCTTGATTTTGTCGTTTGTTCCAAACGCCTTGCATCGCCATCGCCAGACGGCCTCGGAGACGTTGAATCCCATGCTGAAACTATGGACGGTGAACAGCTGTTCCAATGGAGGTTTTGATCGCTGGGCGTTTGGTGGTGAATGAATGATATTCGGTAGCAGTGCAAGTTAACTTAAGTACAACAACGGCAGAGCAAAAGACAAAAGCTGGGGAAGCAGCCGGAAACAAGAGAAGAATTCTTGCAGAGAATTTCTCTTTAAAAAAGGACGGATTGGGTGAATTCTGCAGAGGTTTTTATGCATGCAAAGGAGCTTCTGGCTGCCTTAGTGGCCTTCTCTGTGTGAGCCTGTACCGGGCGCAGCAAAGCAGGCAGCTTTATATCCAGCAGCCGGTTGAGTAACCAAAAAGAAAACAAAGCCAGGCACTGCCTCTAGGGCCCCTGCAGCGAGTAAGTAGTAAGTCTCTAGCTAGCTATATTCACTCCGTTTGCCATAGTTTGTTACTGATCGGAACAGGGAGATGGATAGGCTGAGAGGAGTGTGGCTTGACCAGCAACCCAGCAAGGCAGCATCATTCAGTCGATGTGCATAACTACGCCGTATGCTGAAAGCCGCCAGGCAGCAGAGGCGCCAGCCGAAGCCATCACAGAAGAGCCCAAGGTTAGTTATGTACCTACAGGCTGAATCTGCTTGGAGCGATGCGCCTGTCAAGGTGAAGAAAAGGCTGCCGGCCTTTGGCCCCTGAATCGAAGAACGTCGACGGTCTCGCCCATTGAACCAGCCAGCCGAATCTCGTCTATTCAGGCCCTATCAGATCCCGTTCCCGCCTCTAGCTCGGAGAAGGAGTGTGCGTGATGGTGAGGATTCCAGCTTGCGGCTCAGTCCAGCAGTTCACCAGGCGCAGCAGCCACAACGGCTCTTCAAACGAAGGTGCAGATCTTGGTTAACTATAACTACGGGGTACGAGAGGGAACACATGCCTGGGCACTAGTTATCTCGGAAGCTGCTGGTTTGATGAAGGATTTGAAGAAGGATGATGCACAGTGCTGGACGATGTTGGATCTCCTGCCAGTTAACTAACAATCAGTTACTGGCTGCCCCTGAGTAACGACGGAGAACGCCGTGAAGAACGAACCAGCTCGATGAATCTGGGGATAAAATGCCAATAGTAGAGGGATGTATTAAACACGTCGCATCCTTCAAACGTTATGGTGGGTTTCCATGGACTCTCCGCAGCTTGCACACACCCCTGTGGACGCTGGGCCAGAGGACGGGAGTCTGCTCGAGAAGACCAGGGCAATGGAGCGAAATGCCTCCACTCAAGGGAGGACTGCATATAGCTGCACATATACGCTTCGGGGGAGATGCGTCAGGGAGTCTGTCACCAATTTATGCTGGTGTTCTGTTCGAAAGCAGTTAACCGAGAACTGTAAGAGCTATACGACCAGCACGATGCTTTAATGTTACTTTTAAATGACGGCAACCTGCAGCAAGAGATACCATTCTGGGATGTGCAGGATTCGATAATCATGGGGCGGTTATCCGAATCAGCATCTGGTGTAACTACGACTGCCGTTTGTCGTCTCCATGACGATTCTCACCGTCCATCATCCAGCTTGATGGAGACATCGAAACGCCTCTTTTGGCTGGCGGCTGGATAACTACCCGACAAACTTCGCCCGACGGATAGTCTGATCCTCCATATTATCTGCATCGCTGGTGATCTCGTATCCCTGGAGGGTGGATCCCAGTCTCAACGCAGCAGCAGCAGACATTCTAGCGCCACACCAGCACGGGAGAAAGCTCCCCTGTCGCTGCAATTGAGGCCCTGACTCTAGACTGACTCGACTCCACTAGCCAAGGTGCGTTCGAGGGATAACTATACTCGGGATAGCTCCGTTGGGGAGAGGGGGGGCATGCGATGCCAGTGTCTGGTTGTTCGATGCACGACTATATCAGTGAAGATGTCCCCGGCCAGCCTGCGCAGGGCGTTTCGCCTGGTTTCTTGAGATAGATAGGATAAGGATGCAGCCATGATCAGTCGATTCGCATACAGAAGCCCCCGGAAGGCTGCTCGGCTTTGTGGTCGTTTATCGTCGCACAGTGTGGTTCTACGCGGCAGACGTACTGCCGTTACAGCCAGTGCACCAGCGGCATTTGACGAAGAGACAGATGTTCTAGTTATAGGGAGCGGTGCGGGAGGCTTAACTGCTGCCCTGAGAGCGCAGTCCCACGGCCTTCGGACGCTGGTGGTCGAGAAGGAGGAAGCGCTGGGAGGGACATCCGCGTACTCTGGTGGTGCCATGTGGATTCCAAACAGCCATCTATCTGAAGCCGCTGGTGTAAAGGACAGCAAGGAAGAGGCTCTCCAATACCTCGAAGCAACCATTGGAGATGTCGGCCCTGTGTCGTCTCGAGAGCGCAAGGTTGCTTTTCTCGACAATGGGCCTCGACTGGTTCAGTTCCTGGAGAAGGCCGGATTCCAATGGCGCCTGGGAACAGGGGGATGTCCCGATTACTTCCCTGAGACACCGGGCAGCTCAATGTTTGGACGGACGCTAGAACCGATGATCTTTGATATGAAGAAGCTGGGGTCCTGGAGGAGTTTGGTTCGAAAGCGTCCTGGTCCCCCTATTGCTGCATATGTGACGGAGACCAACAGAGCTCTCAAATCAGGGGCTTCGTGGACGGACTTCAACGCTCTGCTTAAGATCGTCCTGCGTCAGGGACTGCTCACTCTGTTTGGCCAGGCTCCCTCGGCGATGGGCCAGGCACTGGTATCCCAGCTGCTGTACCTGCACAAACAGGCCGGAACAACGATACAGCCTAAGACAGCGCTGGTTGACTTGATCATGGACGGTTCGACGGTCGTTGGAGCCACGGTCAACCACGATGGCCGGCAGAAGACCATCCGGGCCTCTCGTGGAGTCCTTCTTGCCGCGGGGGGTTTCGCTCACAACAAGCAACTCAGGGAGAAATATGGTCCTTCGCCGGCCAGTGTTGAATGGACAAGTGCCCCCCCCGGAGACACAGGGGACGCTATCACCGCTGCCATGAAGGTCGGAGCAGCTACGGCACTGCTGGACGATGCCTGGTGGGGACCGACTGTCCTCTGTCCGGCCCTCGGGACGCCCATCTTTGCCCTGACCGAGCGAGCTCGTCCGTTCAGTATCATTGTTGATTCCTCCGGGTCGAGGTTCATGAACGAAGCTGAACCGTATACGGATGCTGGCCACCATCAGTACGAACGACACCAAAAGGTGAACGCCATCCCAGCCTGGCTGATAGTTGACCACTCGTTCCGCAAACGATACAGCATTGGTAACCTGTTCCCTATGCGACCTGATCCAAAGAAGGGGCTCAAGGAAGGATATTTATTCAAGTCCGATACCATCCAAGACCTAGCAAGGCAGATTGGCGTTGATGCTGCGGGTCTCGAGAAGACGCTCTCTCGATTCAACCGGATGGCCAGGGCCGGAGTCGACGAGGACTTTAACCGCGGTGTCTCTGCGTTTGATAATTACTTTGGAGACCCCCTGATAGGACCCAACCCGAACCTGGGGCCGATCGAGAAGCCGCCGTTCTACGCTGTTCGGATTGTTCCAGGAGACTTGGGCACCAAGGGGGGTTTACTAACCGACGAATTTGCGCGGGTGATCAGGGAGAGTGACGGGAAGCCGATTGAACGGCTGTATGCTGCGGGTAATAGCAGTGCAAGTGTGATGGGCAGGACTTATTCTGGCGCTGGCGCTACCATTTCGCCTGCCATGACCTTTTCTTTTATTGCAGCGGATCATATGGCGGGTCAATGAGGTCTGTTAGTTGTTCTTGGATACATTTAGATATAACCCACTAGATAGATATTTGGAGATGGTTCCAACCCCCTATCTGGACACACTACCCTATCAACTTGATATCTCCCTTACACCGCCCCTATATCAACACTGTCAATTAAGAGTCTAGCACATACGACCACAGGAAGTGGAAAACAGAGCTTCCCGTCCGCTCAGCTGTACTTAAGCCACTTGCCGGTCGGTTAGTAGTTGGGTGGGTGACCACCAGCGAATCCCGACTGTCGTATGTATTTTTTGATTTTTACTCACCCTTCTTTTGCTATTTTGTTGCCCATTTAGTGGGATTTACCTTGCTGCTTCTCTATAATACCCTTATGAACCCATCTCCGCCTCTGTCACTCATAAATATGCTTGCTCGTCACCTCAAACGCGCAAAGGGCTATTCTCCGTTGGGTGGGTGACCACCGGCGAATCCTGACAGTCCGCATGTTTTTGACCACCCGTTTTTTTTTATTCTTTTTTGCTATTTTTGTCTGGTAAAAAGTACTGGATACTTATTATTTACATAGATGACTGCCGTTTGTAGTTGGGCAGGTAATTTTAATCGCTCTGTTTTCTTTTTATTTTAGGCATGTACTGTGATAGACGGACACTAAGACTTGTATTTCCCTCCTGGCGATACTGGGATTTGAGGTTCAGCTGTCATTATTATTGGATCCTGATCTAACAGTAGTAAAAAAGTGCTATAACTAGCTTGCTACTATGCCCATATAAATAAAACTAGATGTAAGTATAACCGTATTTATATTATATGATACTTTTAAGTGCCTCAGTCCTTTATCACCGGCATAGTTTTGGAGGGCTCATTAAACTGTAGGCGTTGAAGCCGAGTGGTCATTCACTATTCAGTCAAGCCGTTTGATCTATATGACTATGAAACCGTTGAGACATATCACATATACGCACCCGGAGAGAATGCATCCCCAAGCCAAAATTGCACCGGTTAACTGTCTGCCTGTTTAACTAGCTATCGCACATCGGAGCTTTCCTGGTCTATTAGTGAGAGCATCCCGCCAACCAGACGGAAGCTCCCGCATACGAGGACCTTTGCCTCCTTTGTGCCGCCGTCGATCTGGTCGACCATCTCGACAGCCTCCTGAAGAGATGGCAGCACGGCGACCTGAGAATCCGCATCAAGCTTGCGCCAGTAGTCCGCCATCTTCTTCTGAAAGACGAGGCTCTTGAGATGCTGCGGATCAACGTTCTTATCGACAAAATCTGCAAGGATAGCTGGTGGTTAGCGCTGCAGCAGGCGTGAATGGACCTCAGGCAAATACCTACCAACTTTATATTCGTTATCTTTGTATGTGATGTTTGTGCAGAACAAGACATGCTGAAAATTCAAGCCCATCTGGTTGTATACAACATCATGCACGGTGTTAAGGAGCCCGTCAACATCCCGGAGATGAGACTGCTGGTTGAAGATGAGGATTCGCGGCTGGGTTCTACATTATCTGGATGGTCAGCGACGGCGAAATATGATGTCAAAAAACCGACAGCAAGACAGCAAGAAAGGTCAGGAAGAGCAAAGGAACTGACGTGTTCTGGCAAAGACGGCCAAACCAGGAGCTGGCAACCTCGAGACTCTCATGAGTATGCGCGCCGTCGAGATGCCACTGCTGTCCATTTCTGTGTATGAGCTGGCATCGTCCGCGCCATACGGTTCTCTCAAGACCCTGGACAACCTGGACTGGGAGGTTCTCCAGATCAATACCTGGCGCAATATTGAGTTTCTGGAGTATCTCAGACGACAGAATCACTGCAAGGGACGCGTTTTTCAGCTGGAACTCTTCAGCTGGCTTGATATTAACCTGCCGAAGCGCAGGTATTATATCAACAAGGCCTAGGGTAACCTCCTTTTCCAGCGCCCTATTCTTAAGTACAGCCATGGCGTCAGGGACCTGGGTCACAGTAAAAGCCGGACTTCCGGTCTTCATGATTCCTGCTTTGTGCCAGGCAATCTTGTCAATGGTATCGCCAAGTGCAACGACATGGTCAATCCCAAGAGAAGTTATTCCAGCGACGCCAGGCTGCTCTATAATATTGGTTGAGTCCAGCTCACCACCAACTCCAACCTCATAGATGGCAACGGTCACCTCTTCTCTCAGGAAAAGGTGGAAAGACATCAGAGTCATGAACCGGAAGTAAGACGGCTTGATTGCTGGGTCGAGGCCCTCCTTCACCGCTGACGACTCTAGAGCATTCCATACCTCGAAGAAGTACTTGGTGAAGAGCTTCTCAGATATTGGCTTGGAGTTGATCTGTATTCTCTCACGTACGGCCACAAGATGGGGAGACGTGTACATTCCAATCTTTTCTGGGGCCCCTGTTGTTGCACGGTACTGCTCGAGGATGGAGTTGACAAAAGCACAGGTTGACCCCTTTCCCTTGGTCCCGGCCACATGAACGATATTGAGGCGGTTGAGATCTTTCGTCTGGATACAGAATCAGCATAACTAACCAGTTAACTACAGCCCGACGACCATCGACGGAATCAGACTGAGCCCGATGATGATATTGATATTATTACCGAGTGGCCTACACGCCGGAGCCATTGGCGCATTTGTTCAACATCAGAATCACCCAGCTTCTGCGCTAATTGCCTTCTCTCTTCCAATTTTTTAAATCCCGTTTGCGTCGAGTTCAGCCTTTGAACGGCATCCTACTTAGGCACGATTCATGAGCTGAACCCTGGATAGTTAATGGTTCGGGTTTGGATGAGAAAGTGGCCTGCGTACATGATAAGTCGGGTTTTCTACAGTTCCCTCCATTGCTCTGACCCAGCCACCGCCGATTGAATGAATATATCTTCGAAGCCAGGTGTTAGATAGTCGAAAGACCATCACTGAATGTCAAAAAGCTGTTGCTGGCTCAACTGGCATCCACGATATATATTTCGTCGACTTCCTAGCCGCCGGGCTGACTCACATGATGTGTGCTCCCCTCCTGCTATCGGTGCAATCCTTAATCCTTGCATCTTAATCTAACCACGGAAGTGATATGCCGCCGACAAACGAATCAAATCATTAGTTAGTTAACAAGCTGGTTCACACCTCAAAGCGAAGAATTATTAACAACCAGCCAGCTCTAACGCGGGTGTTAAAGGTGGAGTTGAAAACTGGCCTGCATCTACCGGAAGCCAGATAAAAGAAAACACTGCCAATTGTAACCTCTTCAGCAACGGTTTGGCTCGCTCAGGAGTTAACTACCAAGTTAACCCCCTTGGCGATTGCTGGATGTGCCTGAGTTACGGAGTACAAGCTAGTTAGTCACTTGAGACACCTGCAGCTGCAGGAGTGTTCGTGGGCGCTTAGCAAAAATATGGGCGCGGAGCCAATAGAAGTCGTTCAGCCAACTTGGGGGCTAGGGTCGGTGGCTTAATTCATGGCCTCTGGCAAGGATTCTGCAGCCAGCGTTGATGTGTCGACTTCCCGCAACAGCATGCATTCTAGGTCCTCCTGCCCACTCAGAATACGTGAAGCCGTTTTCACTGAGGCGCCAGCCTATTTTTATCCTCTAACTACCATGGAGCTATATAACAACCGTGGTCGTTCTGGGTTTATCAGGACGTGTTCCCAAACACATTTTAATTCACAGCAAAGTCCAGCATCCACCTACCTGGAAGGGGACTGTTATGATCAGATCTGATCGTACTTTAACTGCGTTTTCAATCAATAACTAGCTAGCTATAGCAGTCAGGATGCTGACCAACAAAGGACTGACGGATTCATATGGATTGACGGTGCTACACTCCCCCGAGAAGGCTGAGGATGTTGTCTTAGAGTAAGTCATCCTCCATTCTACCACTTTCCTTTTGTGCTGCACAGCTAACTGTCTGTTCAGTCTGGTGGCCGTCCATGGGCTCAATGGAGATGCATTTATGTCCTGGAAACACAAGGACACCGGAGTGATGTGGCTCAAAGATTTGCTGCCTGCAAGCCTACCAAATGCCCGAATTATGACGTTTGGTTATAATTCTAAGTTCAACAACTTCACCGCAGATCAGGACCTGAGATGTATTTGCGAGACTTTACTTGCTGATATTGTTGATTTAAGAGTCAATGTAAGTATGGTCTGATATCACTTACATCGTCCAGTAGTGGCTAACAAACCTGTTTGAGGTGCCATCAACTAGGCCGGTGGTATTCGTCTGTCACAGCCTAGGGGGTATTATTGTGAAAAAGGTATTAAATTTTTTATTTTTCTAGACTACTGCAACTCTGGTATTCTGTCTGCTAACCCAGCAAGTAATAGGCGCTTTCTATCAGAACTGTTGATGCTCGAACCAAAATCCAGGATTCGACATACGGCATCCTCTTCTTAGGTACGTGTATATTTTGAGACTTGGTTACATCTTTTTGAAAGAAGTAGCGCTGAAGTGAAATAGCTACTCCGAATGATGGAAGTGATCTTGCGACAACAGGCAGAGCAATCGCCAAATTCGCAACAATGATATCCCCTCTCAATCCAGCCCAAAATTTGCTGGATATACTTCGCGTCGATTCGAATACTCTTCTTGAAATTAGAGAAGATTTTCTCCAACGAGTGCCGAAGCTACACATTGTATCGTTTTATGAGATATATTCCACATCCATAGGGCTTTTCAACACGCATGTATGGTTGATATATCTTTGTCTTGATCATTCGCGGTACTAATGACGGCCGTAGATTATCAAAAGACGATCGGCTAGGCTTTTAGTTCCCGGAGAAGTCAACATCAATTTATATGCTGATCATAGAAATATATGCCGGTTTTCATCGGCTGATGACCGCAACTTTCGTCCGGTTGTTTCACGCCTGATTCAATTCTACGAGGATATCAAGGGACAAAAAAAGACACCAATATTATGCTCCCCCTTAAAGCCAAAGGGCACAATAACTCCCAGGATAGGGACAACAGAAAACCAGGAACCGATCTTTGAAGTACCGTTCGCCCGTTGCATTACTTTTCAGGGACGACAAGATCTGCTGAGCGAGATGGAATCATACTTTGGACAATCTAACTGCAATAAGCCGCGAATTTACGCAATATCTGGCTTAGGTATGCTCCCATACCTACAAGAGACCTTTGGATTAAATTACTAACGTTCAATAGGGGGTGCAGGGAAGAGCCAAACGGCTGTAGAATATGCATTTAGAAATCGTTCAAGGTACAAGTCTGGAGTCGCTTTTTTTAATGCTTCCTCACAGACGACGCTGGTTACAGATTTCCACCGAATTTATGACATGCTTCCACTTGGTAATGCTTCGGCCAAAGAACCCAACAAAGTGGACTATATCAAGCGATGGTTCTCCAGGCAAACAAATCGTCATTGGCTTTTAATATTTGATGGAATAGATAACTTGGGGTCTGTTAAAATCACAGACTACTTCCCAAATGCATCCTGGGGCCACATCATACTCACTAGCCGAGACCAGGCTACTCTTGGGGCCATTTGCCCTGCAGGACAGATAATCTCAGGGCTTGAAGAAAACGCAGCCATCCAAGTACTTTTTGGAAAAGCTGCCATTAATAACCCAACTGAAGATGATGGCAAAGAAGCTAGTATAATTGTCCGGCTACTAGGATACCTTCCCTTGGCTGTTGACCAGGCTGGTGCTTTTATCCGGAGACGCCAAAAATCGTTGAAGGATTATCACCGGCTTTTTAAGAATAAACATTACGAAGTCCTCAAAATAAGCCCGGGCATAGGAGACCACGAAAAGACGGTTGCAACGGTCTGGGAGCTTAACTTCCGCCAGCTAGAAAAAGACTCTCCGGCTGCCTCCCATCTGCTGCTGTTGTTTTCCTTTCTACAAGCCTCTAATATCCCGGAATCTATGCTGCGGAGCGGCTGTTTGACTAAGAAAATATGGGGTGAGGATGGCGAAGTCGTAGATCTTCGTCCGGAAGACGCAGGCCTCGATCCTGAGCTTATCGACCTTATTACCGACGAGATGAAGTTTGACGAAGCAATTGAGAATCTGCTGGCCTTTTCTCTCATACAACTAACTATGAGTAGCCGAGGAGGAAGAGCTATCTCGGTCCATCCTTTGGTTCAGCACTGCGCTACTCACCGGGTGTCCCTCGATGTACAGCAAAAATGGCGGACGCAGGCGATTCTGCTAGTTGCTCAAGCATTCCCTTATGGGGAGTATATCACTGAGTTGTAAGTTGTCACATTCTGAACCACATTCCCTGTAGCAAAATGCTAACCATCCGCTGATGATAGTTCCGGAGACACTGGACGGGAAATACTTGAACACGTTCACAACGTCCTTCAAGAGTTTGACAACGTTGAGCCCAAGTCGGAATTATACCCAATACTCAAGAATTCATTTTGCACGTTGCTACTCTCCGCTTCAAAATATAACTCTGCTTTATGGAGACGCGAAAGCCTGGGTAAAGTCAGGGATCTTCTACATGGCAGCGAAGAACACTACTTACAGACGTGGGTTGCCCATCGAGAGAGCAAAATACTGCGCTTTGAGGGCGACCTGGCGGGCTCTAGTGCAGCACTGGAGCAGCAAGTCAATAATCTGAAAACACAAAACTTCCAAGTGGCCTCTAACCCACGGTGGAATGCCCATCTAGGACGAATCATCTCCTCCTATGCTGAAAATTCGATCCTTCAAAATGGATGCGTGCATGCACAAGAAGCACTTGAAGCTTGGAATCCTCTGAACCCGAAAAATCCTTCATCAATGGAAATCGCCGTCCTAAAAAGCCGTAATATAAACCTGGGGAGGATTCTCAAAAACCAAGGGAATTTTGAGGGGGCACTGCCATATTTCGAAGAAATGTTTCTGGATGTTACTGATCGGCATTGCAACGAAAGCGAAGGTTGGCACATGGCCTTATTTGCCAATCTGTCAGACTTGTACTGCGAATTGGGGCATCCGGAGAAGGCAGAAGCTGTCTTGAAGAAACAACTTGAGATAATCTACATGCGCGGGTGGGAGAGTATCAGTGGGGGAGTAAGGATACAGCTGGCTATGGCGGAAAGCTTCATCCGGCGTGGCTTGTTTCAAAAGGCTGAAGGATGTCTGTTGAAGCTGGTATCACTTTGCAAACCTTCTGAAAAGATGACTGTCAGCGCCAGAACCAACAGCTTTCTCGTATGGACAGGGCTTGCGAGAGTATCCCATCTTCAATGCCGTTGGAGCGATGCCATTGACCGTTGGCACCGTGCATTGGAACTTGTTGAAAGTGCTGGGTGGGTAAAAAGTTTCAATCATGGGCTTATTCTACACTCGATAGCCCAAATACAGTTCCGCATGAAGAAAATCGACGAAAGTGAAAAGACGCTCCGCCGTGCAAAAGCAAGTCTTGCTGCCGATGATAGAAAATACTGGATTGTTGGCCTTGGGTCTTACTGGTATGATTATGTTGTCTGTCCGCTGGGAAAGGACGGCCCTGATCCTATCATCCATGGTACACCTGGAGAACTTGAGGTCATTGCTTCGAAATCTGAGGTGGAGGAAGATACCCTCTATGAAGAGCATATGGATGAAAAAGTGTCCCATGAAGTTAAAAAGAAAATGGATGTCGAAAAGGGGTGTGTGGAAAAGGAGATCCATGCTGTGAAACTGTGCAGTAAGCAGGGTGACGTGCAAGAAAATCCAAAGGGCCTAACTCGGTCTTTCAGTAAGAGACTATGGAATGCTTATAGAGGAAAATGAATAACGTCGGCACTTTTGTTATGGGCATCAAGGAAATACATACGGAGAAGTGGTTGGTATATATAATTTTTAGATTTATAATATTAGGTAGCCGAAAATATTAATGTCGGACTATTTCATTCATTATTCTGCCGTATGTTGATGATCTTGCTTTTTTGTATATTCTTCTTGCTATTTTTCGTCTGGTAAAAAGTACCGGATACTTATTATTTATATAGATGACTGCCGTTTGAGGGTGTCATGCAAGATATCTTGCAGTACACGGTTGGCCCACTGCAGGTCCACCGCTTCCCGCTCCCATTTAGCTATATACTGTACCGTAGTTCTAATGCCGGCCTCCCAATCGACCGAGGGAGCGTAGAAGCGACCTCTAGCGGCTGCTAGGAGCAAAATAGCGCATGTCAGGGCACGTCTGACTACAGACCAAGTGGCGCCGTGACGGTGGTTGTAGGAGCATGCAACGATGAGGTTGGAGCACGACTGTAGGCTTCTCTGGGCAATGGGCACTGCCTGCGGGTAGTAAGGGTCGTCGGGGGTGTGGTGCAAGACGTAATGAAGGAATGGGCGTTGCGTCCATTCGAGGCATGTGAAATAGCGGCCCTTGAGTAGGAGAGCGAATTCGCTGTCTGGGGTTTCGAGGTCGTCGAACTGTAGCGGAAGGGGAATATGTTGGCGCCTGTCTACGTTAGACAATGCAGGAAGACGACAGTGAAAGCGACAAGGGTATTTACCACAGATCAAGCTGGTCTGAAAAGGAGGTGAACTGGGAGAGGAGGAGGGCGAAGTTGTGCGTGGACCACCAGGACTCTTGCCGGCAGTAAAAGGCCTCGAGGACGCTGTTCATGATGCGCCGCAGCGAGATCTCGGCCAGGTAGTAGAACCAGCTGCTCTCTTCTGCGGGCCCAGATGCACCGGTAGGGGGAGGCATGGATAGGCCAGAGAAGGAGCCGGGATATTTGAACTCGATGATGCTGCCACGGGGCAGACGCAGCTCTGCCCGAAGCTCACTATGAGTTGTTAGTATGATAGTAATTGAAAAAAAAAAAGGAGTAGAGAGTGTACCACTCGGTTTTGACGCAGAACCAGTAGAGACGCTGCTCTGTGTAGCTGGTCGTGTTCTGCTCTACGGTCGGACGAGGAGGGAAGTTGGCCTTCCGCCAGAGATAGGCCTGGTATTGAGCGCAGGCGTGCTGGAAAAGGGGCCAGGCGCGCAGGGGCTGGAAGATGGACTTCTCGTAGATGCCCGCATAACAATAGCACTTGACGGCGAGGACTGAAGGGTCCAGCGTACCTAGTCGCTTCCTGGCTGCAGCGTAATAGGCGTCCGAGACGGTGCGGGAGGACGGCACTGGGGAGGACGCTGACACTGATGCCCTCTTGCTGTAGGGGACATGGTTGGCATGAGGCAGCGAGCCGAGAGCGCACGCCAGCAACTAGTAACTATCATTAGCTGCTATAACTAGCTGTAGAGGGTATCAATTGGCAATGGATCCTTACTACGAGACATGTCCGGCCGTCCCAGCCAAAGCCATGCTCTGATATGCGGCGGGCGTCTGCCAGTAGCTCAACGGGGTCGAGGACGGGATTCCGCTGGTAAAAGGAGTCGAGGAAGCGCTGGCACAGAGGCACCGCATCCACCTCGTCTATCCCTCTCCCTATGCCTATGCCTATCCCTATGCCTGTGCCTATGCCGTCTGAGTCGAAGCCAGCGTCGGACTGTAGTAGAAACGAGCTCACAGCTTGCACCGCGGGAAGACCGCTGAAGCAGCTCCACGACAGCGACGACTCGCATGCAATCAAAGCCGCCGCCGCCTCTGGAATCTCCAGCTGCCCGAAGCCATCGGCCGTGAAGTCGCTTCTATCCACACCCGCCTCTATATGTACCGACGCTGACGCTGGTTTGATGTTGTGGTGAGAAGGGGAGGCCTGGGGAAGCGCCTCGAGCAGCGCGACGGCGTGGTTGATGCGCTCCAGCAGATCACTATGCGACGGCTCTACCGTCCTGGAAGCAACTCTGTCAGTAAGAAAGAAGATATAAGATATAGAGATAGCTAGCTCAACTCACGGAGAGGTTTCTGTGTAGGCGCAGGCGACGCCGTTGGCCGCGCAGAAGCTGCAGGGCCGGCGGTTGTCGCACTTTGTCTTGCGCGCGCGACACGCAAGGCAGGCCGTTGTCGCTCTCTTGCGCTTCTTCCTCTGCTCGTCTCTGCCTCTCTCGTCTCTCTCGCTCATCACTCGCTTTCTCTTCTGCTCTGCTCCCTGATATCCGATGATTAGCTGTGGCTCAAGAGTCCGGGGTATGGGGTTGGCCGGGGAGGTCGGGGAGAAGGCGGGAGACTTTGGCTTGCGAGCGACGGCTTGAGATACGAACGACCACCAGCTACCGTTGGAGATGCATGCGATGGAGATATATAAAGATGGCTACAGATGCCTTGAGTAGAGATACCAGATACCAGATACCAGATACCAGAAGAGAGTCATTCTATACCTAGTTGAGTAAGATGGCTGCTATTGGAGACCACTTTGCGGCCGTCAGGGGCGCCTTCAACCGCCGGCTTCTCCTGTCCTGCGCCCTCATCGCCTTCTCGCAGGTCAACTTCGGCTTCGACCAGGTCGCCTTCTCGACGACGCAGGCGATGGACGCCTTCGAGCGCAGGTTTGGCGTGCAGAACCAGAAGACGAAGAAGTTCGCCCTGGCGCCGGCCTACCTGTCCATGCTCAACGCCCTCCCCTATCTCGGCTTCCTCTGCGGTACGCTCTACACCCCCTATATCTTTATACCATATCTTTGTCACTCACTAATAGAGGGTATAGGCCTGTTTGTTGGCAGCTCCGTCAGCGCTCGATGGGGCCGCCGCATGGTTATGTTTACCATGAGCATTCATGCCATGATCATGGTGCCTATCACGGTCACTTCGAGCAGCAGGGAGCAGATGCTGGCTGCCAGGGTGCTCAACTGTACGTCTTTCTGTCTGTTTAGTTGGCTGTGTGGACGGCCTAGCTGATAAATATCTTTATAGACATCTATCTCGGCATGGAGCTGGCTGTCGTGCCTGTCTTCCAGGCAGAGATTGTGCCGGCCCAGGTGCGAGGCGCCGTCGTGGCTACCTACCAGCTGTGTATCTATGTATGTAGCAATCCCGCATCGAAGAGGATCAAATGTGGCCAAAGATGCTAACGCTGTTCAGGTCGGTGGGCTTATTATGAGCTTGATATGCCGGGCTACTATCCGTCTAGACGGAAACGCACAGTGGCAGATCCCCCTGGCGCTCTTTGGATTCGTCCCCCTGGTCGTCTCCCTACTCATCTGGTTCATTCCCGAAGTGAGTCTAATATTCTTCAGACATATTATCCCGTCATGTCATACTAATATAATGGTGTAGTCACCAAGATGGCTGCTGGTCAAGGGCCGGCATGAAGACTCGCTCAAAGCACTGCGGACGCTGCGTGACGGCCGGTTCACGGAAGACCAGATCATGGCCGAGTACACCGGCCTCAGAACGAGGCTGGGCCTCGAGTCGACGCAGCAGAAAGGTAGCTATGCCGACTGTTTCAGGGGAACAGACCTGCGCCGAACAATCATTGCCATCGGCGTCAACGTCTTCCTGCAGGCCACGGGTCAGGTCTTCACGGCTCGCTACAGCGCCGTCTACATCAAGTCCCTCGGAACCGTCGACCCTTTTACCATCACCATCGTCAACCAGCTCGTCAACCTGCTGGGTGTTACCATCTCCATGCTCCTCGTCGACCACCTCGGCAGGCGGTAAAGTCACCCCTTGTTCCATATCTACTTCTCAGGTGCATAACTAAATGTGTTGTAGACCCCTTCTATACGCCAGCAGCATCCTTCAGACCATTGCTTGGTTCGCCATGGCTGGCTTAGGTACTCCTCGAGTTCTAACGCAGGGCATGCGGTCTGCCATCGTTGCTCTCATCGCTTTCTTCAACATCTCCTTCTGCATCGGCTGGGCGCCGCTCTCCCACACTATCGCTGCCGAAGTGCCGTCCTCCCGTCTCAGAGACATGACCTTCCGCACCGCCAACGCCGTCAACCTCATCATGCAGTAAGCCTTCCCCTCTAAAGCTAATGTCCTTCAATGGCAAGTAGTGGCTTGAAGTTAACGATCCAGGCTCGTCATCACACTGGTCATACCCTACCTCATTGACGACAGGTATGCCGGCCTCGGGACCAAGATCGGATACCTCTTCGCTCCCCTCTCCATCCTCTCCCTCATCTTCGCCTACTTCTACGTCCCCGAAACGACGGGTAAGGCCCTAGAGGAACTCGACGCCCTCTTCGCCGACCGCGTTCCCACCCGGCAGTTTCGAACAGCTGCAGTTGGTAACCAGGCTAAGGACGCCGAGGTGGAGGCTGCCACCAAGAAGAAGACTGCAGTGGCTGATCTCGTTAGTTAATGCCTAGAGCTTCTTGTTTAACCCCAGAGAATACGTACATATTAAGTTTTTAGAGCCCCATAACTCTATTTATTCTTATTTTTTTTTTCCTTTTTTTCTATTCAGATCGGGGAGATACCCCTTGGTCCCCCGACATCTGCATCATCATCATATACCTAGGTAATAAGTTAACTGAGAGAAGACAACTGTAGAACTAGTTATAGATCGTGCAAGTCGGTATAAAATTCGTGTATGAGCCTGCAAGGAGGCTGCCCCTGCCAAGTGCTTCGGGGTTGGAAACGTTTCGGGGGCGTCGGGGAGCAGACAAATAGTTATGTTCCGGATCCTCCAAAGATATAACCGCGGTAGCTAACGGGTATATCGGATATCAAGTATCGGATATAGAACTAGATATATAACATTGCGATACTCAATGATACTCTTCACCTTCACCTACAGACTACCAACACCATGACACGGCCGAATTTTCTTATCATTGTTGCAGATGATCTGGGCTTCTCAGACGCAGGCTGCTTCGGCGGCGAGATCAGCACGCCCAACATCGACAGCATTGCGCGCGGAGGGCTGCGATTCACAGACTTCCATGCAGCTGCAGCATGCTCACCGACAAGGTCCATGCTCCTGACCGGAACTGACAACCGTAGGCAGAAGTTCCCCTGGGCCCAGTTCCATTATAAAAAAGGGTTTACTTTACTGACTTGACGATGCAGACATCGCGGGGATTGGGACAATGTTCGAGAAGCTGCGAGAGTTTCAACGCGGGAAGCCTGGCTACGAGGGGTATCTCAATGACAGGGTCGTTGCACTGTCAGAGCTACTCCAGGATGCTGGGTACCATACCATGATGTCAGGGAAATGGCATCTGGGCCTAGAGCGAGACCGTTGGCCGTGCACAAGAGGGTTTGATAGGTCATATTCCTTGCTGCCGGTAGGTAAACTCTGCCTGGCCCTCTGCCGCCATGCAGGGGATCGCTTGACTTTGAACGTGTGGTTAACTGGTCAACATAGGGTGCTGCCAACCACTACGGCTGGGAGCCGCAGTTGCAGACAAAAGGCGAGAACCTGCCTCGCATCATAAAGCAAAACCGAGTCTTCTATGTAGAAGACGACCGGCCAATAGAGCCCCAGGATCTGGGTGCGGACTTTTACTCCACGACTGCGTTCACCGATAAGTTGCTCGAGTATATGGGCGACCGCCAGAAGGGTCTGAATAATGCAAAGACTAAGGAGCAGCCCTTTTTCGCATACCTCGCCTACTCGGCCCCCCACTGGCCACTTCAGGCGTCCGACGAGGACATCGCCAGCTACAAAGGACAGTACGACGATGGACCCGAGGCCCTCCGTCAGCAGCGCCTGCAGAGCCTCGAGAAGCTCGGCATGATCCCTCTGGGTATAATGCCACATGATGTGCTCAAGTTTAGCGACCGCACCATGTCCAAATTTTGGGGTGAGCTGAGTGAGGAAGAGAAGAGATACTCGTCCCGCTGTATGGAGGTCTACGCTGCCATGTTGCAGGCCATGGATAGGCAGATTGGGCGTGTGCTGGACCATCTACGGGAATCAGGCGAGCTGGAGAACACGTTTATCCTCTTTATGTCTGATAACGGGGCCGAAGGCTCCCTCCTCGAGGCACTTCCTATTATCGAGGAGGATGTCTTTGACCACATTGCGCGGTACTATGATAACTCCCTTGAGAACCTAGGCAGACGTAACTCGTACGCATGGTACGGTCCCCACTGGGCCTCTGCCGCTACAGCACCCGCACGCCTATACAAGATGTTCACAAGTGAAGGTGGTATCCGGGTACCGTTTATCTGTAGCTATCCTCCTCTGATGGCACAAAGGGCTGGCACCATTGACCATTCCTTCTGCACCGTTATGGATATCGCCCCTACCATCCTCGAGCTTGCAGGAATCGCACACCCTTCGCCAACATACCAGGGACGCGACATCATGCCCATCCGCGGCGCTTCCTGGGTGTCCTACCTCTCCGGCACACAGCCTCAAGTCCACGCTGAGGACCATGTTACTGGCTGGGAGCTGTTTGGCCGGCAGGCAGTGCGCAAGGGGGACTGGAAGGCACTCATGATACCAGAACCGCATGGGCCAGGCGTCTGGCAGCTGTACAGACTGAGCGAGGACCCGGGTGAGACACGAGACCTGAAGGAGCAGAACCCTGAAAAGCTGCAGGAGCTGCTGCAGGCATGGGACCAGTACGTGGTCGAGGTTGGTATCGTGGGAGAAGCGATGCAGTATGGCGTGCTGGATGCGGATGCCAGTGAAACCAGTAGGAAAGAGAAATCATAGCCACTCCAGATATATATTGTTATATATATGAGAGACTGCTATTCAGTTGTATATATATAGACATATTTATCCTGTAGATACTTAATATTGACACATCTCGCTCTCCCTGGCCGAAGATGAAGCCTTACTTTGCTCTCTTGCTGTGTTGATGGATATCAAACGAGCAAATGACCCCGATAAAAGTGGCTGGCATCACTTGTGTATCCCTGACTAAGCTGTCTGCTGACTAAGTCAGTCCTGCACGTCACGCTTAACTTTCATGCAAGCCAAAGAACAAGACGAAGAAGACGAAGACGAAGACGAGACGAGACGAGACGATCAATTATTGATCGAAGCTGCAGAAGCTCTCGCTGTTACTTCGCCATCACAGCCTATTCTTACCAGACAGCATGGCGACAGCTGTTTCCTAGTTTCCTCTTTTCTTCACTGTTCTGTTTAAACGTTTTTCTCTTGTTGGCTCATTAGACGGCTCGTTATCTTCCGATAACCAGTTACGGCTGCAGGGCCTCAGGACTCGCCGGGAGTACAAGGGTCTCCCTCTTCACCAACACAACCACCGTGTCACCATAGGAGGGGATAGTTATACACACGAACATTATATTCATCGTCGAGTGCAGCTCTTATCATGGCATTTCGTCTCCCTGACCAGACGCCGCAGAGACTACGCCCGTACCCCGGCTCTGGTCGTGCTTCGACGTCACCGCCAAATCTACCCCAGCCACACGCCAGAGCAGACGAGGAGGACTCGCAGGAATGGGTGCTCTTCTCACCCGTAGAGGCACGGTCTACGGCTACCCACAGCCATACTGCTTCGACTGAACGGACGCCTCGCTTGAGTGATTTTGAGTCCTTGGAGACCGCTGCCCAGTCGTCGGGTCCGCTTGATAGCGAGCGACATGACGGGGATATAGTAGATCAGGACGGGCAGGCTCAGGATGGAGGCCTGCCGGAGGATGATGTCACGGAGCTGGATAGTCTAGATGACGGACTCCAGGCGTTTCGAGACCCACAGCTAGACCAGAGCGGAGGTCCGGCGATGCTACCTACCCATGATGGGCTGGGGACGTTTTCACCCTCTGGGGCAAACGTGCAGGAGCAGTTGTGGCAGCATGAGCAGTTCAATCCCAGGAGGATTGGCGAAGCAAGACAGAGACGTACCTCAAGCATGCAGAGGCATCTGGATTCTGCCAATGATTCTCACCCCATGGGTATTGGGATGGATCGGGAGAGGTGGCAGAGGATCGAGCAGTGGCGCATGGAACAGAGTAAAGTGCTGCTACAGGAGATTGAAAAGGAGACCAGACGACGCAGGCAGAGGAAGCAAAGGGCGCAGAGCAAGGGTTCTGATGCAACAACACACCCACTTCGATCTATAGCATCGGATGATACCAATACTACCTCAAAGACCGATGCATCACTTACCGCTAGTCAGGCAGCTGATGCAACAACTCCTAATGATGCAACTGACTCAGATGAATCGTTCTGGCAACGAATTACTCGCAGAGTGATCAATGGTCTCATTGGAATCGACGACTCTCTTCTTGCTGTAATTTTCGGTGAAGCACTAATTTCTGACTTGACTGATGATGATATCAACAGCGGCACTTCGCCTCAAAACCATCCGGATAGCTCGCTCACTGGAAACAGATACCGACGCAGCACATCTTTGACAAGGGATGGCTCTATTGTTATGGATGAATCTATTACTAACGATATGAATATGAACTCGTCCACAAGAAACGACTGGTGGGAGGAACGTCTGCTTGAACGGATTGCTCGAGAACTTGGTATTCTCGTCAATCAAATCTATGAACATCCCGGGGCATTCACTGCATATATGCGAACCAACGTTGATCCATCCACTGAATATGCTGGCATGCCCATATCACAGCCTACAGCAACTCCAACGGTGTCAGCCGTTACCTCGCGGCGTGAATCACACAGCAGCCATGACAACACTACTTCCATACTATCCCCTACTTTCCTCCCAACATTACAAGACGCAGCTACATCCAGACACGCAGCTCACTGGGGCATCGAAGAAGATGCACCTACCCATGGAGGCACTGGAACCGGCCATGACCTCTCAGAATCTGAACGCCGCGAACGTGACCGTGAGTACTGGGAACGAGAACTGAACATCAAAATGGTGTTCCGATACCTTCGTAATCGTTTCGTTACAACAGCGACTGGAGACGCCAGTGGAACCAACAACAGCACCAGCACTAGCACCGCCGAGCTTACCCCTGCACAGCATAGAACCCAACGACAACGCCAACATGACCCCATCCGTGCAGCGATTATCCGCCAGCATCACCCGCTAGTTGCTCGTGCAGAAGCAAACTCGCGTTTCCGCCAACAGCCAGCACGTATCTATCGTCATCACCACCACCATGTACGTGGTACCGCCAGTCCGAGCTGTGCAAGCCAGAGCCAAAGTACTCGCAAGTCCGTGTCAACTAAACGAACCGGCTCTAGCAGGCATTACTGGGACATTGGCGGGAGTGCTGGCAGCAGCAGTGCTCCGTTAGCTGTAGGCGGCGGCATGGGTAGCTGGGGAGACATCTAGGCTGGCCGTGGTGTGTGCCTCGCACTTGTTTGTTCATTTTGTTAATTGAATTGACCTGCATTGAATTGCATAACTACCTACGTGAAGCTTTGAGTGCCTACGAGGATGTCGGCGTTTTTTTCAGTGTGATGTGTGCCCTGGAGGGATGATGGCCTTGATTATTTTTTTTTTTTTACTTGACTGGAGCAGCTGGCCTAGATGGGAGTCTCTCCTTTACTCGTGTTGTTCTTATTCTTATTCTCCTTTCCATCCTTAGCATGAAACTACTAACAAATCAGAGCTTTAGTTCTGCAGCATTTGGTGGCTTCTCTGCTCATTTTACTCACATATCTTGCATTTATGAGTGTGAACTAATATTGCATCATCTATCTAGTAATAATGGATATGGACGATATAATCAAGTTTGATTATTCAAGTTTCCAGGCATAGCCAAATACCAGCAGTATCAGCATAGAACCGTGAAATATTTCACTCCAACATTTATCCATTTCCCATTTTACATAGTCATCATCGATACTTAATTTAAGAGCAAAAAGGATAATTATTATGCTCATTTTTTTGTCATTATTTTGATTCATTTATTCCTTTGTGAGATAACTGTTGTGTATTGCCTCGATCAAAACAAGCAAACAAATCGAAACCTCAAGCCCAAACCCGCCTTTGAAAATTCACGCTCATGCTCTATGCCTCCTGGGAAACATTCTCATAAGCCTCTGGGAATCTTCGCATGTTGTTCTCAATTGGGCCCTTGTTTCTCAAGAACTGCACGTAAGCACCGTCGATCTTGACACGTCCCTCCTGTCGGAGACGGACGTACTCGTCTCTTCGAAGGGGAGTGAAGCCCCAGTTCTTGGAGACGATGATCTTTTGGCGACCAGGGAACTTGTACATGGAGCGGCGGAGGGCCTCGATGGCGTGGGCACGGTTAGTGTCACGGGTGCGGACGGAAAGGAGAATCTGGCCGATGTTGACACGGGCGACGGAGCCGTTGGGTTTACCGAAGGCACCACGCATACCGGTCTGCAATCTATCGGCACCAGCGCACGACAACATCTTGTTGATACGGACGACGTGGAATGGATGGGCACGGACACGGAGGTGGAAACCTTCCTTTCCAGCGATCTTGACAAGGTACCTGATTGATTCCCGGCATGTTAGTTTTATTATTTCTTTCCTGGTACCCGATCAAGTAGTGGGTAGAGGCCGGAATATATGGTTGAGTGCTTACTTGTTGGCGCAGATACGGGCAGCTTCAAGGGCTTCAGCACTCAGCTGTTCATATTCGTTGGAGACCATGTGGACGCAGAGAGGGAAGTCGTCGACATTGGCCTTCTTACGTCCAAGATCGAAGATTCGGATCTTGGGGTCTGGGACACCACGGTTGAATCGGGACTTGGGGTATGGCTAGAAATGTCAAGTTAGCTTCAAATCCTGAACCGTATCATTTCCCAAAACGCTGCCACGTCCGCATCTGAGATCTATTTTCCACCATCTCGTATTCCTTGTAGCAGCGAATTCAAGCGCAAATTCACGAAATATCCAGGCATCCATCTCTTTCTCCTCCATGTATGGTCCGTAGCCGCGCATGATAACGGGGAGCATCTCAACAGGTTCAACCCACCTTGTTCTTGCAGTAGCGGTAGCATCTTGCTGGACGGCGCGCCATCTTATCGGATCGAGCGTGTATAACGTGCACTTCCTGCGAACGACAAGGCTGGAAGAAGTTCCGGTGGTTGTTTTATATTCTCGACGCAGCAGAGAAGCGAAGAGAAAGGAAGAAGTTTCTCTTTTCCTTTTCGGGGTGAGAAGGCGAACACACACACCGAAAATAATTAATAAGCGGGTTGATTTCCAAGCAAGCCCTAAGCCCTAATCTGGTGCCCGAAACAGGCAACTTCCAACGTCACTTTCTGTCTTCATCTTCATCTTCATCTTCATCTTCACTCTTCATCTTCACTCTTCATCTTCACTCTTCATCTTCACTCTTCATCTTCACTCTTCGCCTTCACTCTTCGCCTTCATAACAAGGAAGATGATGGACCCCTATAAAAATGATAAATTGAAGATCGATGGCTAATATTTAACCATCTACCTACATACCAGCTCGGTCCTGTCTATAACTAACTAACTACCTAGGTACGTACCTAACATGTCCAGCTTCGTTTGAGATGACTATGCCCGGTAGGCCTCTACTATGGCCGAGCTGAGACACCAATCGTCGCTCGAGGGTCTTATTAACCTTTCCTCTGAGCAACCGCTCTCTGATTGTGAACGGCAGCGGGCAGCGTACAGACTCCAGTCGATTGTAAACCACTTCAGACAGGAGGAGCTTGCTGAGGAACCTGCTGAAGAGGAAGACTCACCTCAATACAGTCGCTCGCTGCTCGTTCACTATAGCTTCGAGTATAAGTAACCAGGGCTCTCCCGGGATGCCTTCCTCCGAGCGTTCTTTGATTCTATAGATGTCGGCATCGCCACGGGTCATCTCCCGCTTGCCTCTCAGCAGTACAGAGACCCCAGGCTCACCAGGAGCCCATCCCAACGCCCGAGAGGATTTTAACACTCCGTCGCTCGTGTCTCATCCGTGACCAACACCAAAGTGTTATTTCCTGTACATTTGATGTACAGGAAGTCATGAATCAACTGCCCAGACATGAAAATAGCACTAAAAATGACGCACATAGTATCATCAAACAGAACGTCAACCCGATACGCCGACTACTCCCATTGGAACTCCTTTAACCGAGGAAAGTTCCCAAAACTCCAGCCAACCCTGAGAAGGATTCGTGCGCGCAAAATAACAGAGGCAACCAGCCAATACTGGAGACTAAGAGGATGCGGATCTGCAAATGAATCGGCGAAGTTCGATCCATTTTTACATACATATGAAAATCAATTCGGAGGTTTACTTTATTATTATTATTGATGAGTGCCATGCATCGTCGTCGACATGAAAATACTGAATACATACCTGGCGAGAACCACAATACAAGATTGAAACCTTACTTTGCTCAGTTTGTATTTCCTATCTTTCCTGCCACTCGTGAGTTATCTTTAAGCAGGATAGGCGCCATTCTAATGGTCGGCTTTTGCTTTGAGCCATTGCTGCGGGCATTGACATACGCGATGTAATTTATAATCCGCCAAAAGCCACCTGATATCACACTGGTGTTTGATTAGACGCCGATGGGTTGACAACAGATATGTAGGCACGCATTTTAGCCGCTCACCGAGTCAGCGCACATATTTTTCACCTATCTGGCGCCGGTGAATACATCGACAAGGTACTCAGGGATATCAGATGATCCAAGAGCCTGTGCTACGGAAACTACCGAACTTGGAAGAATTGTAAGACCGAAAATGAGTAGCTGGTACGGTACTCTTGTGAGCGTGAAGTCTTTCTAACTATCGCAAGTGTTATTGGGAATCACTGGGTTTTATAATGCAGAGGGAAGATATATTTCTGTTATTCCAATAACACTATGTTTAACAAGTTCGCCCGAAGTACTCCGTATAGATTGCTCGAATCAATTCTCTTGACAACGTTCGGTTAGTCGTGAGTGGCAGCCCTGGCTGTCCGGTTTTAAACACACCCGCAAGTGTCAAAAAACACAAAATGATGTCAATCTGACCTGTTGAAAACACATGGACCATATCAAAATAAAGTAAAGGACCAGCGTGAAGTGGGGATTTCTCCCCCCCTGGACCATGCATCCCGAGCCTTTGCCGCTCCCGCTCTCCACTCCCCGACTTTGTGTGAAGCATGGTGATATGGTGATCAGAGATGCCATCAGCTAACCCCTCCGTTCCAGAATCCACTCAATTTTCTGATGCCAATGAAGGGACCAGATTCTTACATGATAATACGAGCATGAAAAGAATTATTTTAAATCGGCCTTTCTCAGCTCGGCGATGACGTGTTTTGCGCCATTGTCACACTGTCAAACTCGAATGATGCTTTCTACTGCCGGTATCCGCGACAGCCAACTGGGCTTTTCACATATTCGTCTCTTCGAACCCCTCACTGTACACGAAGTCAAACCAATACCCTACTAAAGTCAGTTCGTGAGTCTCTATTTCGCTTAAGAGAGGTAGGTGAGGATTCGCGGATCAGGTTATGGCTGACATTATATATAAGATGCTATGGATAATGACGATTTTGGAACAAATTCCGATCTACTGGCCCGTATACGTCGATCGCCTATGGGCCCGGACAACCCTATTGATACCACCTCAATCTTAAAGACTTCATACCCTCTCTTCCTTATAGTGCAGCAAGGATAAACCTTCAGCTATACCCTAGCACTGC
The DNA here is from genome assembly GCF_000150975.2 of Nannizzia gypsea CBS 118893. Classification (NCBI taxonomy): domain Eukaryota; kingdom Fungi; phylum Ascomycota; class Eurotiomycetes; order Onygenales; family Arthrodermataceae; genus Nannizzia; species Nannizzia gypsea. The sequence continues at coordinate 123,320 of NW_003345200.1, read as the reverse complement.
TCTGAGTCAGGCGTGACTGTGGTATATCGCATTGAGACACCAATTCGTACATATTCACAAGATACTCCGCTGGATCTTTAACGAGATGCATGCATACCCGGCAGCTAGCCCCCGTCCTTATCCTAAAATTTCATCTAAATCATTTGTCAAGCCGGAGATGCTTGCTGTCAAGGATGCTGCTCGCACGACAGATATCCAGTAGTTCCTATTGGATATGTAAGCCCTCTCTTCCATCCATGCCGTTCATCTTCGTATCTAGAATGGTTGAACTAGATATTCCTACTCCCCCCGATAGGTCGACTGTCGTGAGGGGTATTTGTTGCATCCTCACCTGTCCTTGCATCCTGTCCTATTGGTAGTGTCTTCAGCTGAGTTCAGACACTGGCGGGGTGAGTGTATCTCAATGTAAGCAGCTAACAATGAAAGGAATAAATATCGAGGTGCTCCCTGTGATACCTGGGTTAAATGCAAAGAGCCACTACACGGTCCTCTACCCAAAACTGACCTTGCCATTCAGCATTCAGCATGTCGTCCACGTCGTCCCCCGGCCCCAGTCCTCATGATATCATTAGCTCCTATTTTATTGGGCCCAAGGCGGAGAATCTGGATAGCTTCCGGACCAATATTACTACCATTTTAGATGAGTTACGGGATGCTAGACTCAATTATTTTGAGGAAGATGAGGTATTTGCCACAGATATACACTTTCTTTTGCGCTGGCTATTAAATCACAATACTAGAAATTCATCGCGGAAGATGTCAGAACATCAGAGAAGTACCAAGGAATCGTCAAGCAGTTCAATGAAGCCGTCAGAACGGCTGCTCGGCTTTTGGGAAAACAATCAGTCCCGTTCTGGTCACCGAGATATGAAGGCCACATGTGCACTGACTTGACAACCCCTGGCCTTCTTGGATACTTCATGACGATGATCTACAACCCGAACAATGTTGCTGTGGAAGCAAGTCCATTGACCACAGTGATAGAGTTAGAAGTTGGAAAGCAGCTGGCTGAAATGTTTGGATATAACATTGACCCGAAGAACAAGGACCTTCCCCTGTCATGGGGACATGTTACATCCGGTGGCAGCGTGGCAAACTTAGAGTCCATTTGGGTTGGTATGTGCATTGAATTCTATGGAATTTATCCTAACATGACATTTCTAACCCACTCAATAGCACGCAACTTGAAATTCTACCCGCTCACCCTGTCCTGGGCCATGAAAGAAGGTTCGCTTTGGTTCATTGCGGATAAATTTAAGGTCACCCCCTGTGTTGGTGATGAGAAACTGTTTAAAGATCTTACTACCTGGGAACTGCTCAATCTGAGCTCTCACACGATCCTAGGTCTGGCTGACTCCCTACATGAACAGTTTGGCATTACGTCCAAGTATCTTGAGGAAGCACTGAACCCATATAGCATTCAGACCGTTGGAAAAGACAGACTTGAAGCCTACTTTGGTATAAACAAGCCTATGAAGTACTTCCACTCTAAGACTAGGCACTACTCATGGCCGAAGGGAGGTGGTAGGTGAATTCAGTCCAATTGCTTCTCGTTCCTAGCTGACGGATTCTAGCCATTGCCGGCCTCGGATCGGGGAACATGCATGGAATAAAACTTGACTTGGACGGCTATATTGCCCTTGAGGACCTTGAGATGGAACTCAACCGCTGCCTGAGGGAACAGCAAGCAGTGTTCGCGGTGGTGGCTATCATGGGCTCTACTGAAGAGGGTGCCGTAGACCCGCTGAAAGCAATCATTGATATGAGGATGGACTTCCAGCGGAAGGGACTATCATTCCTAGTTCACGCTGATGCCGCATGGGGAGGGTACTTTAGCTCCATGATTCCCAAGGATGTCAAGCTTCCACCAGGGGCCGGAGGTGGAAGTGAGGGTGGCGGTAAAGATGCTATAGACATTGTCCCGTCGCTTCCGCTCAAAGAAAGCACTCTCACTGATATGATTGCACTCAAGGATGCAGACTCCATCACTGTGGACCCCCATAAAGCAGGATACATCCCTTATCCTGCTGGCAGCTTGGTTTACCGTGATGGACGAATGAGGTTCTTGGTGACTTGGAGTGCCCCGGTTCTATCGCAAGGCTCTACACAAAATATTGGAATATATGGCGTGGAGGGCAGGTAAGACTCCCCTTAGGCAATAGCCATAGCGCCTACTTTTTGCAGTTAAATATGGATTACTTATGGCCCTGGGCTATAGTAAACCTGGAGCGGCAGCAATGGCTACCTGGTTCTCAAACACAACCATTGGCCTCGACCGCAACGGTTACGGCCGCTTGCTAGGAGAAGCAGCTTTTACGAGCGCGCGGGTAAGACAGAGGATATAACTCACCCTTACTATTAATTCATTTGACGAATGCTGATAACTCTCTCTAGTTGTCTGCCCATTACGCTGCTATGCATTACGAAGAAGAGACCGACCCTTCCAAGAAGACAAAGCATTACATTTGTATCCCCTTCAACCGGCTTCCGATGGAGCATGCTGGCTATGATTCCTTATCACCTGAAGTCAATGCGCGGAGGAAATACGTCCAGCAAAATATCCTACACAAGTCCAATGAGGACCTTATGAAGAACAAGGATGACATGAAATACCTTCGTGATCTGGGATCTGACCTGAACATCAATGCTTTCGCACTAAATTGGTACCGTGAGGATGGTACTCTGAACGATGATCTAGAAGAAGCTAACTACTTCATGAAGAGAATCGTGGACCGCCTTTCCATTACCAGTACTGCTGGAAACCCGAGGGAGATCCCACTTTACCTAACTTCAACCCAGTTCTCCTCCGAGCTTTATGGAGAGTGTGCACAGAACTTCATGAAAAGGTTGCACCTTGCCCCAGCAGCTGAGGACCTGTTTGTTTTCCGCAATGTGGTGATGAGTCCCTTCCCGACCCATAAGCGGTTCATCTGCTCTTTAATGGAAGTTTTTGAAAAGGTGATTGAAGATGAGGTTAAGAATGTCTGGGAACGAAACAGACGAGGCAAATACCAAAGCGTTTTTCTGATGAGAGGCACTGATGAGATATTTTTGGACTATCATACCAGCTTCCACCTGGCCACCCGGCGCCAGCAGATCATTCTTGCGGCTCAGCTTGAAGATGAAAAGGAAATGAAGGAATATTTAGAGTTGAAGAAGCACCAGCCCGGAGACATAGCCTTCAAATCCGACGATTCATTTGATTTGGAAGGCTTTGTTGACGACATCAAGAATAACAAGCAGCCAACCCTTAAGGGCATTATTGGAATCCGGCAGAAGGACAAGTAAGTTCTACCCTCAGCTATCTTATTTCTACAAACAGGAGTAACTAAGGAATGTACTGTTATTAGGGTGGTGAAGAGTATGGACTGCATTATCAAGGCGACTCGCATTATCAAGAGTCGTCCGCTCAACTCGTCCAACCGAGACCACAGCTACCCAGAGCACAACATGCCATTTTATCTGTACGGGACAAAGAAACAGCACCACATCTCACACATGCTTCTCAAGTCACCAAATATTTGTCTCTCCGCCAGCAACGTGAAACTAGACGCCGGGCTTGACAAGGTGGTCCATGACAATATCAGTCAAGGACTGATCCTGACGCTGTGTGATTACCGCGAGGTGACGATGCAGCCGTTCCCCGAGACCAACCAAGCAATCAAGAAGGACAAGCACTTCTTCTTCGCCAAGGGCAAGGAGTTCGATGTCAAGGTGTTCAGGGACCCGAACGCACCCATTGCCTCCGGGCCGGGCCTTCTCAGCAACCTTGCCACCCCCATTGCCAGGGGGAAGATGACGCTGGGCCAAGACTGCCATGTGGATGTGGAGTCTCTCAACCATGATCCCTTAGCTAAAGTGGCTCTTCCATTCCATCCGTGGGAGGAGCTGAAGGAGCTTGAAAGAGTCCTTACGACAACCACTACTGAGTGCGAGGAACAACAGCCTCAGTCTGAGAACGTTCAGCTTGGAGGCGTTCAGCTCGACGCTTCTATAGCCATCCAACTCGCTGCTTCTGGAAGTCCTCCCTCTGGAGGTACTGGCACTCCTGAAACGTCTCCTTCTGACGTTACTGACACTCCTCCTGGCGGTGCTGCATTCTTAACTTTCACTGTTCCACGACCGGGGTTATTGTAAGATGTTTCTCGGTACGGAGCACGGAGATGTCCTGTTTGGTAGTGGCCGTATGAGGCTGCCAATAAACAAAGAGGCACAGGAGGTCTATCCCGTCAACTGGTTAGCTAACTCGATAGCGAGTAGTTCAAGTAGTTCTTCTAAATATCAATATCACCGTCGTGCTATTAGCTGTAGTTACCATGTAGCCCCTGACTCCAGTAACCACCACCTCGCATGGCTAGTTACAACTGCGCACCATCGCTACCTCTTCTATTCTCTCCCCGTCACATCATCCTGCTCCTCACCAACATCCCGTCTTCACGTCACCTTCATGTCACCTTCACCTCGCCGTCGACGTCTCACTTCAGCTGCTTCAACGGCGCCTCCTTTTAATCTCTTCGCTTAGTCAGCTACCCGCTACGGTGCCTCTGATTGGTGCGGCCAGACGCTGCGCTGTTTTTTTTTCCTTCATGCGCTTTAATTACGGAGACGCAGCCAGGAGGTGGATGAAAAGAGGCCAGCGGCAGCATCGAACTTCACGCTGTCACAGACGACAGACGGACGGACGGACGAGCAGACAGACGAGAGGACGACGCGAGACACGCCATGAGCAGCGAGTCGGGATGGCTGCATAGCTTACAAGTGACCATCCAAAAGCACGGCGCAGCATTCTGTTAGACATCTCGATACATGAAACTACAGCAACCGCAGATATAAACAAGAGAAAACACGGCAGCCTCTCTGTGTGTCTTGTCTTGACTCCTGACTGTTACCAGCGTGCTACGGGGCTTCTCTAGACTCGAGCCGGCCTGAGTTGGCCTCCTACGTGACCTGTCTCGACGTGCTTCGTGTTACTGGTACAACTCGAGAACACCATGGCGAGCAAAAAACCATCGTCCCCTACGCCAGCTGGCCGCAGGACGCCCTCGACCGATGCTCAGACGAGCCCAGGCGGTGCTCGAAAGGCCTCTTCGCAGTCTCCTGCCGCGACGACGAATGGCGTTGGCCGCTCACCCTCTACCAAAGGGTCACCAGGTCCCGTCTCAGCCCGTGCCGCAGCCGCGAGGAGGGCTGGGTTGGGCCGATCCAACCTGAGCATGAGCAGCGTGCCACGGAACTATCCCCATAATAACGAGGACGAGGAAGCTCGCGCAGCCAACACGGCCCTGATCGAAGATCTCAAAGAGCAAGTTCAGAAGGCAGAGATTGTCGCGGATCAGTATCGAAAACAGCTCGGCGTGCTGCAGATGAGGCTGGACGACGCAGTCAGCGAGCAGACCCGGCTCGAGGAACAAGCACATGAGAAAGACGGGCAGATAAACCCTCTGCGTGACGAAATCAAGGAGCTTCAGAGACAGATCAGGGATTTGGAGCAGAAGCATGAGACCGAGCGTGAGTCGATGATGGCAGATAAAGAGAACCAAGCAAAGAGGGAGGAAGAGCTTGAGGCTTCCATTCAGCGGTTAAAAGAGACCATTGCTCAAAAGGACCTTCGAATGGGCGTTGACGGCGAACGCAATCTATCTCGCTCTCGTTAGTATCCCCCCTTTACATTGGGCCCCTTTTTTATCAATTACATGACTGACATAAAGGCAGCGAGTTTCCGTAACCGCTCTTCGCCAGACCTAGAAAACGGACAGTTCGCCCCGTCCTCCTCTCAGCTTCAACGCAGTCCGTCCAGAAACAACTCAAAACTGATTCTTCAGAAAGACAAGCTAATCGAGTCACTACGGCTCGAACTGGCTGAGGCGCAGATCAAGATCGTCGAGATGGAGAACCTGGGAGGTGGCCGCCAGCAAGAACTAGAACGCGAGCTCCTCGAGGCCCGCATGGCCAACGCCCGTCTGATGGAGGACAACGAGAGCTATCAGCTTCTGCTCAGCGAGCGAACCCTCAATGGGGACTTCACCAAGGGTGACTTTATGCATGATGCCCACCCGCCTGCTGATACGAACGGGACCAGTGGTTCTTCTCTGGCCGACGAGCTGGATTCCATCGGCGAGGGAGGCGAAGACAACGAGAAACGCAAGCTGGAAAGCGAGCTGAAGAGCTACAAGGACCAGAACAAGGCTCTTAGCCTGTACATCGAACGTATCATTGGTAGATTGCTACAGCATGAAGGCTTCGAGCATATCCTCGACAAGAGTGACGCCGATAACTCCGGCCCCAAGGGTGGAAACAAGGACAAGGAACTGCCTCCTCCGCCTCCCACTGAGAAGGATGAGGCACAAGAACAGCAATCGTTCCTTCAGCGTGCCAAATCCGTTGTTTCTGGCCAACCGGCTCGTCCTAGCACCAGACAGAGACCACCCAGCCAGCTCACTCAGTCTACATCTACTCACTCTCCTCCGCTAGCCTCCCCTCAAGAACCGCCCACTCCATCCGCCCACGAAAACCCTGACACTGCCCCTAGAATTCCGCTTGGACGCTCTCGCACTGTCCAGCATCGCCGAACAAGATCAGATCAGCTGGACCATAGCGGCGCCGCAGCTGGAACAGCAAGCGTAATCAATCAGATGTACCGCGGCCCTCCAAGCGGCCGCTCCCCGTCCGCTGGCCCCATCAGCCCTGGTATCAGCCCATCCCTATCAAATAACGGCCCGTTCTTCGCCCCCGGCGCGGCATCTAAGCGTTCATCCGTCGCCACTGCACCAGGCGGTATAGGGACCTCCACCTCCACGCGGAGTGCTGATCGTCGTTTCAGCAGCGCTGCAAGCCTCACAAGCGATCGAAGCGGAGATGTTGGATCCATGGAAGGCGGCGCTGCCTCGGCCAGTCCTCCTCGCTCTAGTCCTGGCATGAACAACTATACCGGAGCGGTGATGCAGCAGAGCAAGTTGCGTCCGCTACGCCTGGTGCAGGAGAACCAGGAGATGGATGCCGACTCCCAGGCTGATGACGCTGCCCGCAAGAAGGCGAACAGAGGCAGTTGGGCAGGATGGTTCAATCGCGGCAGCTTCACGCTGTCTGATTCCAGCAACTCGCGGCCATCCTCCTGATCCCTCTCCGGCCGCGCAGCCGCTATTGATTTATGCCTCGCCTTGAGAGAACGATCTATTTCGAAATAGTGTATTAGATATCCCCTTATTTGATGTCATTTACTATGTTATTTTCTTTTTTAGCCCCCCTTTTCCCTTTGTCACCTTTCATATGTGCCCTTATGTGTCCTCATCCCCCCTGCTCCCTGATGCCATGTTCTTTTCATAAATATATTCTTGTCTAATGCCTTTGATTCAGGACTGCAATGCAAGCTTGGCTGCACAATTTGATCTGTCTATATCTATACCCATACCATGCCTATTGCCCCATCCTTCTTCTAGCTGGTTGCTGGTCTTGCATCCCATCGCATCGTATCGCCTTTCTTGCTTCCCTTCGTACGACACGTTATATCCTTGGTATATCAGTTTTGCATATGACCTACTACCCACATTCCTGGGCAAATGTGCGGAAAATGAAACGGCAGTTCTCGTCTTCTTTGCGCGGTGGAAACATCCGCACCGTCTATAGACAGACGTATGTTGGATAAAACCATTCATAGCTGCAGTACTACGGTAGACGGCTCCTTTTGAAGCCCCTGAGCCGGGTTGGGCGTTGTTTGACATTGCACAGGTCGTACTTGGATGTGACTTGAGCAAACAATAAGACCGCAGTGTAACATATTGGCATTTAGCCGTAAATCTGTCCTCTCGAGGGTTGTTCATAAGGGGATAGATGTGCCAGTCCCTATTAATATTAACCCCATCACTATTTAACAAGCCATATTAAACATACTACTGATAAAGACGAGCCCCGAACGAAAGGAGATAATATCAGAATGGAAGAAAGGCAAACGATATGGGATGGGCTACCGGATGTGGAGGGTTATATCTCGACAAGACACCCGTCTTCGTTTTATAAACGACAGCACCATCATGAAGAGAGACGGGCGTTCACTACTGGCTGGATGTATCAAGCCAGCACTCCGACAGTTGTTGATATTTGTAATATCCTCGATCCTGGGCCCCCTCCACTCCCTCCACTCGATACACCACCCTGGACCCGAAGTTATACCACGGAACCCTTTGTCTTCCTTGACTTAAATGACGGGAGTAGAAGGACAGTGCCACTGAGGTTCCAACCACCTCCAGCTCCGCAGTTTGGTGGCCCAGCCCATTTTATGACCGGGCATGGACAAGGTTGGGGCGAGAGGGGTACCAGCGAGCATATGTTTGTTGACGAGGACGATGACGAGTACATGGTTGAAGTCGACGGAGAAGACGATGGGTCAAGCGTGGAGGAGATAGGTGATGCCGAGACGGTTATGGATGGTCATCAGGGGCCTGGTTTAAGGGGCTCGTTTGAGATATTGATGAGAGCGACGGGGAAAAGGAAGATGGTGAAGATCTACCGCTACATGAGACGGTGAAGAGACTGAGAGAGGAAGTTGGGGAATTAACGGCGCAGATGAGACGTGACCGCCTTGAATTTGAACGCCTGGGGAGTACCGTTGCGGAGATAATGGAGTACCTTGTAGAGGAGAGGCAGGGGAGTAAGCGGGAACAAGAAACCGGAAGCCATCACTTTGATGGAGGCCAAACCCGAAGGCCTAGCATGGACAACCCGCATCCAAACCCGCCCAAGTCTATCGAAGATTACAACACTGCATGGAAGGCAATTTCCGAGAGCAAAGACATCTCAAATGATCAGCATTCAGTCATACCATGGCCGACTAGCAGCCTCAGGGCAAGCCTTCTATCCCGACATCAACAGCAACGACGAGGGATCACAAATCATCGTCGACTACCGAAGGAGATCAGTGAGGATATCTTTCAGCTCAGGAAGTGGAATGCTTTCTGCTTCTTCGTGCAGGCATTCGGTCTATACCCAACCTATATACATGCGGATGGTATCCGGAGAGGGATGTCTGCCCCTGAAGAGCCACGGGAGGGTATAGTGTTTGATATCCGGATACAGGGGGCCTCACGGGCCAAACTCAACGCCCTAAAGGCACAGATGGTACAGGACAAGCTGAGATGGCATCCGGACAGGCTAAAGAGGCATGCTGGTGGATTCACGGGGGATGAAGAAGAGGCCGCAAAGGCTGTTCTGAGCGCCGTTCTGGACAGTTCAAAGGCATGCAACAGATGCTTAGAACTGGTAGGCCGGGGACGCTAACAAAAATTTGTAACGTCTATGGAACTAGGCTTCTCATATAATTAACTTGATATGTCCTGTAGTAGTATGTTATGGACGCTACTAGAACTAGCTGCGCCTTTGGCACTGGCATTCAGCAGTGTACGGGTATATTTGTTGCTATGACAGATATCAGGTATATAGGATATAAATATTTTTACATCCAAGCACATATTTCAGTACTTGTAAACTCATCATCACCGTCGTCGTCTTTTCTGCTTTTTATGTCAAAAAGTCGATATCACGTGATCCAATCTTGACGCCAGCAAAGCCGAAGGCGAAGAAAGAAGACAAAACAACGAACAACGAGACAGCAACCACCAGGACAAGACAAGAAGAAAAGAAGACGAAGAGAAGAAAGAAGAATTATAGACATCGAGCCAATATGCTTGCTCCACTCTCGTTGTTCTCCGTCAATGCGGTCCTGATCATGGCCACCGACGACAGCTCGCGGATATTCGCAAAGTACTACTCAGCGCCGCATCCCCCAGCTGGCGCAGCTGCAGACTCGACTGACTATCCCGGTGCGAACCCCTATCCGGCCGTCAAGGAACAGAAGGCATTTGAGAAGGGCCTGATGGAGAAGACGAACAAGCAGTCAAGTGATATAATACTGTACGACAACCGCGTGGTCGTCTTCAAGTTCGAGGGCGATGTCATGCTCTACGTCGTGGGCAGCGCGGAGGAGAACGAGGTTATGCTCTATAACGTGGTAGTCACTCTTAGAGACTCGCTCAGTATATTGCTAGGGTATGTGCTCTTATCCTCATTACACAATGGGGGGTTAAATATAGCTAACTGAACTATACAGGGGGTCAACGGATAAACGCACCATTATCGAGAACTATGACCTTGTATCTCTTGCAGTTGACGAGATTATCGACGATGGAATCATCCTCGAGACGGACCCTGTCCAGGTTGCCTCCCGTGTTAGCAAGGCTCCTGCCCAGGATGCACCAAACATGAAGAACATAGATCTATCTGAGCAGGGACTGTTGAACGCCTGGGAGTTTGGAAAGAGACGGCTTGCGGAACAGTTACGACAGGGTCTATAAAAGCGATTCTGCACTCCCTTTTCCGTCATTCTTTTCTGCTGTCTGTGTTTCATGACTTGAGGAGATTCGGCATAGATCTCTTTTGCTTTGCCTTTCCACCATTTTCGTTTTCACGCTCTATCTTTTGGTGGGCATAACGGCGTAACGGCTGATTCTGAATGAATGTCTATTCTTACATGTTGTCTCGCTCAAAAATGAGTGTACGTTTGCCAATGGCTATAATTATGTGTCCCATCTGGGCATATTCGGCTGGTACTCCTGGTCATTTTTGGTCTTCTCATCCCTCCTAACTTTCTACATTATATTATTCTTTTTTTTTTTTAGCCACGCGACTTTCTACCATCACTCTCCTTACTATCAACATCGCATCACACGATCCCAGATCCCCCTCTATATACATACTTGAATATCCCGCTGGGATTCTTCGTTTGATAGTTATCAACTTGATCGTGTGCTTTGTCAGCCCCGCCTACGTCACTTTTTATTTGTTCAATTTGGTTACTCATTGCTAGCTACCAAAGGCGTTTCTTTGCGCAACCTACGACGGACGAGCAGACGTAATCAACAATGAAGCAGAGATATTCTTCCTTGGATGTAAAGGTACGCACTGCTCTTATACTCTGCCCCTTCTGTGCTAACTGCTTCTAGGTCATCAGCCGTGAGCTTTCCACTAATATACTTGGCTTGAGAATCGCAAACATCTATGATATCTCCGGGGTATGCGCAAATCTCTAGTTAAAGCCCCTGAAAGAAGCATTTAGTTCTAGCTGCTAATATATATTTTCCATAGCGCACGTTTCTTTTCAAACTCGCCCTCCCCGATATAAAAAAGCAGCTTATAATAAATGCCGGCTTCCACTGTCACATTACGGAGTCATCTCGCACAACCGCTGATGCGCCCTCCCATTTCGTCAGCCGGCTCCGAAAACTTCTCAAAACTAGAAGAATCACCGGTGTCCGCCAGATAGGAACAGACCGAATCATCGAGTTCGAGATCAGTGACGGCCTTTTTCGACTATACCTCGAGTTCTTTGCGGCGGGGAATCTTATTTTGACGGATGCAAAGTATGGCATCGTTGCGCTTCTACGCCATGTCGCCCCCGGCAGTGATATCGAGGAGGTCAAAGTTGGTATGACGTATAAATTAGAGAGCAAGATGAATTACAACGGCATACCTCCTCTTACCGTGGAAAGGCTTAAGTCGGCCCTTAGCAAGGACAACGGCTCAAAGGTGTTGAAGCGCAGTTTGTATTTCGGATTCCCAGAATACCCTCCTACACTGCTTGATCATGCCTTCAACGTCGTTGGGTTCGATTCAAAGCTTCAGCCGGCGCAGATATTGACAGATAATAATTTGGTTCAGGGACTCATGGGGGTTCTTCAAGAGGCTGATCGAATCAATAATACTTTGTCTTCGGACTGCCAACACCCTGGCTACATCATAGCGAAGAATATTGCGCCCTCAGCTTCAGATGGTGGGGATAGCACGCAGCAGGCACCTGTGACTGAATTTAGGGATTTCCACCCTTTTGAACCCAGTCAAACGAAAGACCTACCGAATACAACCACTCTTCGCTTTGAAAGCTTCAACAGTGCTGTTGACAAATATTTCTCTTCAATAGAGGCTCGAAAGTTGGAGTCTCGCTTGACGGAAAAAGAGGATGCCGCACGGAAGAAATTGGAATCCACCAAGCGAGAGCATGAAAAGAGAGTGAATGCTTTAAAGGAAAAGCAAGAGTTTCACGTCCGAAAAGCGCGTGCTATCGAGACGAATTTGCTTCAAGTGGAGGAAGCAATGACTGCCGTCAATGGTCTAGTGGCACAGGGTATGGACTGGGTCGAGATTGCTAGGTTGATTGAGATGGAACAGGGGAAGCGCAACCCCGTTGCCCTATCTATAAAGTTGCCTCTTAAACTGTATGAGAATACGATAACGGTTCTATTAAACGAGGAGGTAGCTGAAGAGGAAGAAGAAGAGGAGTCGGATGAATCTGACGAGGAAGAAGACGAAGATGATGATGATGGATATGGTGATGATGAATATGAGAGGCCCAAGCAGAAGAAAAGGTTGGTAAACCCTCAAAGAGAAAAGAAGGAGAAGAAGGATACTCGCCTAAGCATTGACATCGATCTGGGGATTTCTCCATGGGCCAATGCTCGACAATATTATGACGAGAAGAAAATAGCGGCGGTAAAGGAAGAGAAGACACTGAAGGCTTCTACGAAAGCTATCAAAAGCACTGAGAGGAAAGTCAAAGCGGACCTTAAGATGGCTTTGAAGCAGGAAAAGCCGGTCTTACGCCGGACCAGAAACCCGACGTGGTTTGAGAAGTTCTTCTTTTTCATCTCCTCGGATGGTTATTTGGTTATAGGGTAAGTACAAGCCGCCTTCAGCGATATAATTATCTACTGTTATATGCTAACATATAAATTAGAGGAAGAGACCAACAACAAGACGAAATACTCTTCCAACGATATATGAAGAAGGGCGATATATACGTGCACACTGATCTAGAGGGAGGCGTTCCTTTGATTATCAAGAATAAACCCGATACCCCTGACGACCCAATCCCGCCCAACACAATATCACAGGCAAGTGCATACACTGTTGCTTCGTCAAAGGCCTGGGATACCAAGGCAGCCATGGGAGGATGGTGGGTTCATGCCTCGCAAGTCTCGAAGATGACTTCTACAGGCGATATTCTCAAGGCCGGCCATTTCATGATCAAAGGGGAGAAAAACCACATACCTCCTGGACAGATTGTGCTCGGATTTGCCGTATTATTTCAAATTTCAAGCCAGAGTATTCAGAACCACGCGAAATCACTGCCAGCTACGTCAGAGGGCGATGTGAATAATTACCAACCCATCTCCAGTGCAGCCGATACAGCACAATCTGATCGTGATGAAAACGTTCCTTCAGAGCAAGAAGATGCACACGAGCCAGGTTCAGATGGCGAGAAAGAGGAACTAAATGATGACAAGGCTGTATCGCTTGAAGAAAAGGTGGAATTCATATATTTTGAGGACGACTTGGATCCAGACTCGGCGCAAGTTCATGAAACAGAAAAGCAGGAGGCCTTGCAGCCTGAAGAACAGTCAGCACACGGTTCATCTACTATTGCGGAAGAACCCGAGGATTCAAACGAGTCTGAAGATGAAAGCCAGTTAACTACGCCGTCTGCAGTTCAGGAGTCACGGCCATCAACCCCATTAGTTATCAGTTCAGCAGGGACACAGAAATTTAGACCGCCCGTCCGTGGTAAGCGAGGAAAGGCAAAGAAGTTGGCTATGAAATACAAAGATCAGGATGAAGAAGATAGAAAGCTTGCACTCCGCCTACTAGGATCCGCTGCTGGAACTTCCACTCCCGCTAACAAACCGAAAACAAAGGCCGATATCGAAGCTGAACGTGAAGCACAAAAGGAGCGACGAAGGGCCCAGCATGAACGCGCTTTGCAGGCTGTGAAACGCCAACAAGAGGCGTTTACACGAAACTCTGTCGAGGATAGCACTGGAGAAGAGCATAAGCTTGACTTCTCCATACTCCCTGCTCTCGTTGGAACCCCGGTCGAAGGTGACGAGATCGAAGCTGCCATCCCCGTGTGCGCCCCTTGGACAGCTTTGGGACAGTACAAATACCGTGCGAAACTGCAACCTGGAAAGATAAAAAAGGGCAAAGCGGTTAAGGATATCCTTGGTAAATGGATTCACGATGCAACTGCCTTGCAAGCGCGGTCTTCTGGGAAAAAACCAGGAGCAGCAAGTACGGGTGGCCCTGATGAGACCAAGGATACGTCCGAGGAAGCTGATCAAAAAGCTGAAGATACGAACGAGCTACTTTCTATGGAACTAGATTGCATTAAAGCCTGGAGGGACGTTGAGGTCATGAATACTTTGCCTGTTGGTGGATTCACTATCGTTTCTGTAGCTGGTGCTGCAGGTTCAAGTGCGAGTGTTGGGCCTAAGAGTGTGGAAAGCAAAGGAAAAGGGAAAGGGAAGAAGGCTGCTAAAGGGGGTAAAAAGAAATAGACAAGCCCTTTGTTGGGGCGTGGTAGCATATGCATTATATATATGCATTATATAGATAAGGGTTTAAGAAGGTGAAATGACGAGTGCAATTATGTCCTAGAAAGTCTTTATCTTTACGTCTGTGTCCCGCCAGTCCTTCGAATCTATCCCTATAAATATGCAAACCGACCGGCCAAATGCTCGTTTAATACTTTTTAAACCTATAACTTCCTGTCATTTCTTCGTAAGCATGCATTTTGGCTTACTGCGAAATCTTTACTTCTTCCTCCGCTGCTTTCCGCAGACGATTCATCACGGCGGCTGCTAGGTCTCCTTCAGTGTCTGATATTCCTTCGACATAAATAACAGACACATTCCTCTCGTCAAGACTGCGAAGGGCGGAAAATAAGCCGCGAGCAATGGATGAGGTGTCCTCCCCCAAGTATATGTCAAGCATATTGGTAGGCTGCGAAGAGGGATTGATTCGGTCACATTCAATCGGTATATCGAGAAGCGAGGACTTGGTTTCACAGCTTGCGCCATTAGATAGCGACACTCGAGTGATTCCTAATCCCTTTTTCCAGGTTTTGGTCCGAACAATGCCGATAGAAGCTGGCGCTTGTTCCAACTTGGGCCCTTTATTAATATCTGCAATTATTCTGTCTGTAACGGAGGCGGTGTCTCGACCAGCTTCGAAAAGAATAACTCTTGCTTTGGGGGAATAATGCTTATATTTCATCCCTGGCGCCCGTGGAGCAGTTTTGCCTTGTAGAGCTCCATCTTTATAACCGATTTGAACATCCTCCCAGCCAGGACAAGTTCGTAACTCGTCAATTCCAACACCCCCCGGTCGGAGGATCGCAGGAGGAGAACTGAGTCCATCAACTACTGTGCTTTCAATGCCGACTCCACAGGGCCCGCCGTCTAAAATCATATCGATTCGTCCCTGTAGATCCGTAAATACGTGTTGTGCAGTGGTGGGAGAAGGTTTTGTAGAAGCATTTGCGGACGGAGCAGCTACCGGCTTGTCGGAGAGTGCAATAAGAAGTCGTGCGAGGGGAGATGAAGGCATTCGTGCAGCAAAGGTTGGAAGGTTTGCAGTAACTTCTGGAGCTAAAGGCAAATGTGGTGGGTTTGGGAGGATAATGCTTAAAGGTCCGGGCCAAAATCTCTCCATTAATGGTTCATATATTTTGGGAATAGGTGATGTAGTGATAGATTGAATAGCTCCATTTGATTGCTTCGGGTCCACGAGAAGTCTTTCCAGTTGGTCTCTAGAGCTGACATGGACAATCAGCGGGTTATCAGATGGCCGCTGTTTTGCCTTGTATATTCCTTGAACAGCCCCACTGCGAGTTGCGTCTGCGCCCAATCCGTAGACTGTCTCTGTTGGAAAGGCTACGGGAATATCACTAGCCCGTATTGCCTCCGCAGCTTCGATAAGTGCCGTAACTTCTGGTCCACCCTCTCTAACCCGTGTGGCCCATATCTCGAGAACATTCTCACCGGGTAAGCAGTCTGTAAAACTATGGACGGGTAATATCCGAGTAGCCCGTCCATCAGTTTGTTGGTCAATCTTCTCAGGCATGGCTACTATATAATCATGACCGGGCAACAGGCTGGCAACGGTACTATGTAGCCTGACAGAAGATCCCTCACAGCGCCCTATTAAAGAGCAAAGGGCACGAAAAACAGTATATTTAGCCGTGACCGCAACGACTCTCTCTAGATCCTTCAAAATGAAGCCAAGTTGTGCTTTCGTAGATCTAAATACTTGGGTATATGCGGGGAGCTGTAAATAATATTTGGGCTGAGTCACGAATTTATCATGCAGGTGATGTTCGAAATTTGCAGTGCGCGTAAAGGTGAATGTTGGAAATGAGTATTGAGTAGTTATAACATCAACTTCAAGGGTATATTCTACTTTATTGGAAGCAGGAGAGACACAGGAATATTCAAAAACAAAAGAAAGAACTCTAAGCGTGTGTTGAAGCTGAATCATTTCGATATTTTTTCTTATCGCGCAGCATTTGATATCAGTCACGTGATAGATAAGGATAGGTCGGTTACATAATAGCTACGTCATTTGTTTGCGATGCATGGAGTCTCAAGATGAGCATATGTAATTGTCCGTTAGTTTATAGGAGATATATAAATAAGACTTTCATTGGGGTGCCTAGGTCTCCGAATACCGACATCCAAGGCCCTCATGCTCGCTCCAATGATAGATAATTTTGCACTCACTTCTTCCTACGCACACTGGTCCGCCACTGTCTTCGATGGGGGCAGAAGAGTTTAGGGCTGTCCTAAACAAGGAGGCTTCCTACCTTAATCATTCATGAAGGCCGTCAGTTGCCTCACCGACTGCGCAGATCAGAGCACCTCCGCGCTTGTGTAGTACACTATTGGAAGAGTTGTACAGGAGCGTACAGTCCAGCTATTGGGCCTGGATAGTCGCGCGACGCGTATAGGCAGGAGGGACATGAACCTCTGTATACGGGAAGATTGGTGTAACATGGACTCTCAGCCTGTTGCACCTTGAACATATGGAACGAGATACGGAATACTTCCTACAGGAGTAGGCTCAAATCCATCAATGCACCTGCAGGAATGTGCATCCTCATGGGGAGTTGTGGTTTAACCTAGGAAAGAAAAATGGGTATCATGTATATTAATTTTTTGCTTGCTCCCAGGCAGTCAGGGGTGGTTATGTCGAGGATTCGCACCGACGGGGCCCATCCCATAAAGCAGACCAGTCCAGTCCATCCACCGCTGAGTTTCACTGACTCTTGACAGGCTTCAGGCCACCATCTTCGTGACATGACATCCAGCTGCATCGGTCCCTCTGTTGTGCAGTATTAACGGGATACAACGAGCAAGATCCCGTGTCTCTGTGTCGCTTTCTGTTGGTTTGTTTGGCCTTAAACAATCAGTGGAACGTCAAAAATTCCCTTTTTCGGGTTTTGCTGCCTGTCTCTGTCACGTGAAGCTAAACATTATTACGCCATGTATTCTGATTACATAATCTTTGTATGAACTCAATTTGAACCTCAAAAAAAAACATCGAAAAAACAATGAAAAATGTCAAAAAACGTCAAATATATATATATATATATATATATTGAGAGATCAGGAAAAAAATCCACGATTAATAAAGAGGGAATCTGCTATTGTGTTTCTGTTGAGATGATAAGATTCATGCGATGAATCAGCCCGTTGAAGGCTCGCTTATGTATGAGGCTGTTTTCCCCATCCAAAGCCTATTGGTGGAGGGCTTCATAGTTTCTGTCGTGTCAAGGCAGCCATGTTGAGCCGCAATCAGCCACTGACAAGGGCCCTGGGGGAGGGTATAAAAGGGAGGACATCTTGCTGCCATCTCAGCTCCCATTCTATTCATCATCATCATCATCTCTCTCCTGTATTTATCTCTCCCATTTCTGCCTGCTCCAGCTACTCTGTCGATACAAATCGAGTATTGAAGTGTCAAGGACGAAGACGACTATTACCTATCTACTCTTCCGCCTGCAAGTACTAGCTGCTGCACCTATACGAGCACCATAGTCATGACGTCCTACGAGGTCAACGCCGTCGAGTTGTCCCTCCAGGGAACTCCCACGAAAACTGTTACGCTGGCTCCGGAGCGGGCGACCATCGTTCGTGAACTGGCCGATGTGCCAATCAAAGTAAGTATATACTCTTCGTAGCTATAGAGTGTTTAGTTACGCTCGTCTTGTCTTCTTGCTTGTGGTTATGTGCTAATCAGTGGATAATAGCCCGGCCCAAACAAGATCACCATTGTTGGATTTGATTCTAGAGTTGACTTCGACTCACTTCGAGTAACTGGCCATGGACCTGCCACTATCACTGATATCCAGACTTCGGTGGCTCTTCGTGACGAAGACTTTGATGACGTTTATCCTGAGGAGGATAGCGTAGGAGAAGATATTGACTCCGAAGACCCAGATGACAACTTTGGCGTCGATAGGTCGGAGCTAGACTCAATCATAGCAGAGATCAAGGAGATATCTGCCAAACTTGCTTTTCTCGACAACGAGAAGATATCGTCAACTCAATCCCTGGCCTTTCTTGATTCCTATGGTAAAAGCATGAACGCAAAGGATGTTGATGCCACCAAGGTGGCGGAATATATCGACGTCTACCAGAAGAAAAGAGCCGGCTTGCGCGAGATCTATGAAAAAGCGGAGGCACAGATCACCGAGCTCAACGAGAAGAAAGAAAAGCTTGAACGGAAGAAAGAGCGATTGGAAGTAAAATTTACTGAGGAGAGAGACCGAGCGGCAAAGCCATCGCGCAAGGAGAGAAAGGCAAAATTGAAAGAGAAGGGGCTGAAGGAGAAAAAGAAGCAGGAGGCCAGAGCTGACATCTCGAGCTTCTGGAATATCTATACTGGTCGTGTTACCGTTCACGTTGAAGGGCATGGTGCTGGGGTCACGCCTGAGAACAGAAGAGAATCTGTTTCTTCTGTCAAGAAGCCTGATGTCAACGAAAACATCACGCTATCGCTAACATATGTTACATCGGCTGCTCGATGGACTCCACGGTATGACTTGATGCTAAACACGCCAACATCATCTGGAAACTTGGTCTATCGAGCCGAATACTACAACAGGAGTTGTGAGACGTGGAAAGATGCCACCGTTATCCTCTCCACATCTCAGACTACCTTCTCAGGGGTCGATGAGAATATCCCTACTCTGTTGCCATGGAATGTGGCACTCAGAAAACATGAGGTAATGGAGCTAGAGACCGCAACTGACACATTGCCAGCTAAGAAGATGAGTAACTGGCACGGCGCGCTGAGGGCCAACGCAGAAGGCATGGAAAGGGTGCAATTACGCAGGGCAAGGGCTAGGTCTTCAGATGCACCGGTATGCTATCCTAATCGAACCTTTCCGAGCGCTTCCACGGCACCATTTCCGCCACCACCTCCACCTCCACCTGCAGCCATGGCTGGCGGGCTGTTTGGCACTTCAGTCACTTTCTCCGCAACTCATGAAACTGGACAACAACCGCTGACAGTACCTCAGCCACAGGCACAGCAGCAGATGATGCAGCGAATGCAAGCACCGGGTGTGCCACGTTATCATGGTTTCAGCGATGTAGCTGATACCCAACAAGGCGCCCAAACTGTTCGGTTTGGGGGGGTTGCGCCGCCCCATCCTGGCGGAAGCCATGACGAAGATGAGGATGATGACGAAGATTTCCATTTGGATGATGATGCATCAACCATCCAGGGCCCGTCCAATGTTCTTGCATTTAAGCAGTCGTCTCGTCATGACTACGGACTGACCACCACATATAACGTGCCTGGATCACGTACCCTGCAGCCATCCTCTCATGTTAGACGGCATATCATTGCAGAACTCGAGCTCTCCTCCGTCACATTTTCGCATGTGATCATTCCAAAACTGAAGCCAGCAGCTTTCCTAAAGGGAAGAGTAACCAATACGTCGACTACACCTTTCCTTCGGGGCAAGGCCGGCCTAACCGTCGACGATGCTTTCCTGGGCAAGGCAACTATCCCGAACTGCAATCCCGGGGTCCCATTCAATCTCAACCTTGGAGTTGACCCAGCTATCCAGGTGATATACTCCAAGCCCAAGGTTAGACGCGCAACCACAGGTTACTTTACCAAGGAGGACTGTGCCATCTTCACGCGCATATGCCGGATCAACAACACCAAATCTTCACCGGTATCCTTGGTCGTTCTCGACCAAATTCCTGTGAGTGAAGACGAGCGGATTCGAGTCCGTCTACTTGAGCCAAAGGGCCTTGACAAGGGAGATTCTGCAAAGATTGGAGCAGAGGTTTCCATCGATCCCAAGAGGGCCAAGGACTGGGGTAAAGGCACCGTCTACATCAACAGAGATGGCGAGGTCAAATGGGTGATCAACCTACAGAAGACAGTCGATATTAGGCTCGTCCTTGAGTACGAAGCAAAGATCCCGAGTGGCCTCGAAGTCGTGGGCCTCTAATCGCCATGCCCATCTACGGTCGGCAATGAATAACGAATTCCTTAATCAACCAGTAGCTTTAGGTAGTACTAGTTAGTATCTTCAATCAGACTGATGACATTTCCTAAATCTCTCTCTTTATGTTATCTTTCTCTAGCTCAAAATCGCTGTTTTGATGCCTTTTTGATTCTTCGTGAGCAGCAAAAAAGTTGATGATGTTGCCGGATTTCAATTCTACGCACGCTGATTGGCCGAGACAAAAAGCGACGCCCATGTTTCTTCGACTTTCGTCCATCACCAACTTCAACGTCGACTCCAAGCATCGTCCTCAAGCGCCAAACAGCAGCGAGGAGAGCCATTGTCTGCATCTATACCGTCCAGTGGCCTTCTGAAAGTTGTCTTGATCTGTGTCTGCTGCGATGGCCTCGAAACTGCTTCCCTTCACCCTCCGGCAGGCCGGCCGCCAGTCTCTCCCACAGTTTGCTTCACGGCAATGTCGAACATTCACGACTGCATCGCCTCTCATGAGCGATGTTCTCCACGTCGTAAGTGCTTGATACGCAATTTGAATTTTCCTGGCTGTCTTAACTGGAGAAATCAAGTGCCGTTATGACGTTCAATGGATGCTGATGTTTGTATCTCTGGAACTTAGCATCGAAACACTCCCACCAACAACCCAACCATTCCCTTCAAATTCTCCCAGGAGAACCTTACCGTTATCGATGAAATCCTTAAACGCTATCCTCCTCAGTATAAGAAGGCCGCTGTCATGCCTCTATTGGACCTTGGACAACGACAGCACGGATACACCAGCATCAGCGTGATGAACGAGGTTGCGCGCATGCTGGAAATGCCACCCATGCGAGTATACGAAGTTGCTACCTTTTATACCATGTACAACCGTGAACCAGTCGGAAAGTACTTTGTTCAGATATGTACTACCGTATGTCTGCCCTTTTCGTTATTTGTATAAGACGTTTTTGAGGTTTTCATCTAACTCTGATGTGCACTTAGACACCATGCCAGCTCGGTGGTTGTGGAAGCGACAAGATTGTTAAGGCTATAACGGAACATCTCGGCGTATCATCCCACGGCGCAACAACTCCAGACGGCATCTTCACCGTTCTTGAGGTTGAATGTCTCGGCGCCTGCGTTAATGCGCCAATGGTTCAGATCAACGACGACTACTACGAGGATCTCACACCTGAATCCACCATCCAACTACTCGACGCTCTCAAAGCCAGCGCCGTTGCTGCTGAGAATGGAACACAGTCTAGCGTAAAGATCCCGGCACCTGGCCCCTTGAGTGGCAGACAGACTTGCGAAAACAGTGCGGGTTTGACAAGCTTGACGGAGCCACTTTGGGGAAATGAAACGCTGAGAAAGGACGGAGAGTTGTAAATTGGGATGAGGTTGGGGATGAAGCGTGTTTTCATTACAATATGAGCATGACGAAGACTGAATCTTCCTAGATGAAAAGCAGGCGATTCTTCTTATCATGCTGTCTTTCTATCTTTTCCACCTTTTTGTACAGTACCTTGTACCGGTCAGTTATGCTGTCATACACTTTGCATTCGACTTGCAGTGAGCCTCTAAAATAGATGGGAGACTTAATTGACAAGATCACCAAATCCATGCTCTACTAAAATCGCTCATAGCCTCAACTCGTGAGACCATAGAACTAATATAAACCCTAGTAAGGTTAACACGCATAACATAGATTTATTGTAGACTCGAGGACAGCCTGGAGATAGTAAAATCATATATGGCCCTCAATAGCAAAGAAATACTCCAAGCTATAGAAACTGGCAACCCCTTAACTACTTATCGTCAAAATCATCCTGATAGCTTTCAGCATTTGATCCTTCCAACGGAAATCCTCTCCAGTCAACTTCGTCCATGTCTCTGATCTCGCTCTTTTGTACTGTGATAAATCTATCCCCTCTCTTCGCAAGGTATTGTCTTCTGCGCTGCTCAAAAATGTTTACTTCAACCGTTTTGAGAGCCAAAACATGGTAAATATGGACATGTTTTAATTGACCATACCGTCGTGAGCGTCCAATTGCCTGAGCCATCCCAGAATCATAATCATACTGTGATTGGGCAACCAAAGGACCAAAAAATATGATGTGATTTGCATTTTGTAGGTTCCTAAAACACTTAGTTAGGCACGTTTAAATATGTCAATGATATAGGGGCAACTTACAACCCTGATGCAGTGACATCTCCAAGATTCAATATCAAAACTTTGCTTTTGACAGATTCCTTGCCATTCTGAAATTCAGATATTTTGCTGGCTGGAGCGCGGTCTCCGGGCTGAACGACTATGTATGGTATACCTGCAGACCCCAGTGCCTTTGAAGCAGCATCCATCAACTCGGGGAACTGAATGAAGAGCAAAACTTGGTCATCCATAGGGATCTTCTCGGGCTCCTGCAGCAAATCAATAACTGCTGTGAACTTTGAGCCACCATATTTTGCCAACTTCTCTGTAGAAGTATTGCACTCAGAGTGGCATAGGTCAGTCCATCTGATAATTCGGTACTCTTGAACTGTTCCGCCACAACCCTCTAGTAAACATCTTTCATGGAGCTTGCAACGCTCAATACAAGATTCACAGGTGCTATGACCGCATTCCCCTAAAATAGTGAGCATCCTAGGGTCTTCTCTCTCCACACTGCAACTGTAGCAAATGAACTTAGCATTAGGAGGTGGGTTTTGAAAACATCGTACAGCATGATATAGACGTAGGGCTCGTGTGTGCGCTATTGTTTCATAAACAAGGCGACGCAAACTGTCTGTGCAGTAATTAAGATCACTGATAAGTTCTGTTTGATTTTTGGGGAATTCAGGCCTTGGATTGTCTGGGTTCCGCTTTTTCTATAGATAAAGTAAACGTTAAACGAGTGGTTGAATAATATCGAATCAGGGATTGTCTTACTTCTTGTGTCGTAAGGTAAAAAATGCTACCATCACCGGGACCAGATCTTGATTTGGCCCTTTTGAAAAGCATTTTGATACCAGCAGTAACCAGTAGATCCCCAAACCTGTCCTGTTCAACACTTTCCAATAGTCTATCAAAATGTGCTGTCCCTTCATCCAGTTGCTTATGAAGCCATAGTCCTCTTCTCGCTCTGGACTCAATATCGGCTGCGAGACTGCCAATTTGCTTGCGTCTAGTTGTAACGAGAGGGTTGTCATCCAGTGGTTTCTTCTCATTTGGTTTCTCTGGTAACGCGGTGCGAGTATGAGAAGTAGCATCACTGTATGTAAACAAGGAGCAGCGTTTACACAAAGCTTCTTCCGGGCCGCTGCTATTTCCAATAATTGCATCTAGGCGAGCTATTTCTTCGGAGTCGTATAGCCCGCGTCCATGTTTTCTCAATCTCAGGTTTTGCGACATCAATTGCATAAAAAGCTCAAGGTAAACTGCACGTTCAGCTGCTGACAGGGATATACTAATAATATGCTCAGTCCAGGGGATATCATCTATATCAGGCATGTTCTATCCAAGTCAGTGTATGCCTACATCCTCAGGGGAAGTATTCACACCTTTCTCATAAACTTGTTTAGAAATCCCTGAGCGATTTCATGGCGCCTCTCATGCCATGCGGTGCTTCGCCGGGTCACTAAAGGCTGAAATTGTTCCACCTCTGTTCGCATTAGCAGCCTTTACAAAGATAGGTCCGTCAATAAAGCTATCCTACCTGTTCTATCGCGTTGGATAGCCCGCAATCTTTCATTCTCGACTTTCCGGCCATCATCTTCATCAATACCTAGGTTAATACCAAGGAAAGGGGAGAAAGACTTAACATCAGCAAAGTTGTTGAGCGGAGGAGTTCCGGACAGAATCCATTTTTTCCTGGATGGTATGGCCAGGGCGGCAGCATAGTTTCTGTCTTTCGAATATGTGAACTCATCGATGATAACTCTGTTGAACTCAAACATATGCAGCAATGGGGAGCGAACGCTTCTCCAGTCAGTAGTTGACTTACAAAGGTCGAAGATTTCAACGGAAACATTTCCTCCATCTTTGCAGGCTTGGGAACCTTTCTTTGACTTTCTAGAATCCAACCGTGTCTCTGTTCCTAGGCTAACTGGAGAAACCTCTCGCTTTCTTTTGCCTAGTTCAATAATTGAATCAATGGAATCAAAATTTCCATTCTCTGTGTTTTTTGCAGCTGTTTCCTGAATATTAGAAATAGCAGTTTGACGCATCTTTAGAAGATGCTCTTGAAATTTTTGTCCCTTCAAACGCTTTGAAGGCTTGTACTTCGACAGACCATCCCCTTGCCGAAGTTCTTCTTTTCTAGCATGGATGTTTTTCAAGACTGATTGAGCCCCTGAAGTAAGAAGTCGATCCACTTGTTCGGATAATGAGCTAAGAGCATCCTGGAGCCATTCAACAAAAATACGCCCCTCCCCCTTGGGTATCTTAGGGGCAGCAGCAAAACACTCCATCATGGTATAGTAAGCTGTTCCCTTCAGGATTGAAGTAGATACCAAGACAATATCAGCTTTCTCAAAATCCCGTATGGTTGTAGAACCATGCGAAGAGTTCGTCTTAACTTCTAGAATCCTGTAGTTATCCCCCAAAAATTTGTGTATTTCCCGCTTCCATTGGTCAAAAAGGTGGCCAGGAACCAATATCATGGTTGCCTTGATTGGAATCTGGCCCTTGACGGACATTGGAACACTAGCGCTATCTTTGATGTATTGTATGTCAATAAGCCCAAGTGATATTGCAGTCTTCCCATACCCAACTTCGTCTCCAAGAATCCCTCCGAGGACCATCTTCTCTGTTGATGCTTTCCCTTCTGCCCTCCAGTTGATGGTAGGTAAAAGTGCTTCGACCACTTCCTCTTCCACAAAGGCTGGAGCGCCATCACTCTCTTGATCACACATCCATTGAAGCGAACGTAGCTGTTCTAGCCGTAGAGAGTACTGCCTAAAGTTTGGAGGTTGGCAGCAGGGTATATCCAATTTGTTGTTTCTCTCTAAAAGTTTTGGTAGTCGACGCGGAATGAATCCTGCTGTATCAATACATAGCCGCCATTGCAAAGATACGTTATCTCTGACACCCAGGTTACCGACTGCCCTATGAAGAAGGCTTAAGACATTTAGGCAAACCCGAAGATGAAGAATCAAATTTTCATCAAGAGTAGTAATACCCAGGAATGGCGCAGGTCGGCTCTTTATGCTTCTCTCAAAAGCGGCAGCATCCTCCGGATTCTCATATGCGTATACACGATCTTTTTCATCTAGGGCCCAAGCTAGACGAGGCTTGGTAGGAGCGCATGTTGAACAGGATAGGTCAAAACTAAGACAAGAGCTTTGAATAGTCTCCCACCTCTCAAATTGCGTAATACCAATTGCACTTTGCAAAACCCACGCAAACTTCTTGAGCATAGAAATGGATTCTGACAAATTTTCTGTCTTCACCGTTCCAGGTATTAATTCCAAATCGGTTAAGTCTGCTGGAACTGAACATTGAAGTATAGTGGAATAAGAGCTGTCACAAGTGACACTGCAAGAAGCAGAAATCCCCAAAGGCCTTGGTATAGAATATTGGGGAGGTGGAGATGTTTGGTAAACATTCAAAGTAACACTCGCAAATTCCCTCCACTTCCGGTACCAACATGGAACAACGTCTTGCTCATGGTTGAGGTATAGCGGGTTCCAATTCGGCCGAATTTCGGCTAGTGTATTGCGTGTCTGTCCAAAATGAAGGCGTTCATGTTCAAGTGAGAAAACCCAAGAATCCAACTGATGAGGTCCAACCTCTGTAGGGTCCAAAAATAAATACAGGGAACTGCCTGAGGAATGCACGCGTTTCCTCAAACTTCCGCTGGCAGCACAACAATCCGGCAGCAGTTCGTAGGCTCCACGGATATCGGTCTCCAAATTCTTCATGTCCTCATCCTTTGCATCTATATGAAGAATCGACCATGTTTTCAGGTTCCGAAAGTTCGGGTGTTGTAGGCCAGATCGAGCTGGGAGAGAGTCAACTAACTGACCACCCCCTGTTATTAAAAGATCGAACTGGGAGCTGACTGGTGATCCAACTAGCCATGTCCCCTCAAGTAAGCTCGTGGCCTTTGGTGTCATTTTAGCAATAGGCCGGGATAGCATTTGTCGAAGAGGTGAGTTGCTTGGCTCTATTTTTTGGGGTATGGCATAGAGCAGCCATTGAAGACCGAGAGACGTGCAGCTTAGTTTGAGAAACAGCTTTTCGCCTTCGTAAGCAATGATCCAGCCATTTTGCCTCACTACACCTTGAAACTTCAGGACATCACTAAGAGAATGTCTAATTGTGTCTATGAAGGTATCCCAAGCATCGTTAATGTGTGACGGCGCAGCTGCCTCTCGAAATCCCTGAAACACGTCAACATTTAAACCACTGACTTGGAGGCGCATGGGCAGCCTGGTTTTGACTTGCGTCTGGAACTCTACCGGGGGTAGACGCTGCTCCAACTCATCCGGCTCTACACATCTGTAGGAGTGTGTAGGATTCTTTCCGCATTTTGAGCATGCTGTATGCCCACAATGTCTGCAGGCCAGAATAATATCTGATCTTGTCCCTGTCTGACCGTCACAGTAGCAAAGACGCGCAGTTCTGATGCCAAGTTGGTATAATTCCCCCACTGAGATATCATTTTCGCCTGTTGTCTTCGCTAAAAGCGGTACCATAGTATGACATGGTGCGATTGAATAATGTTGGGCAACGGCCTCAGAATCAGAATCGTCATAATGGGCAGTTGAGAGTGGCAAGGCTTGATACCCAAGCGTTAGGGCCGTGATAATGGCAGCTCCCACTACTGTTGAGGTCATTGCATTTCCTGCCAAATCATGCAAATCGCGTTGTCCATCGTTACCTATCAGAAGTCTGTCGATTGGAATTCCCTGAAGGGCGAGAGCTTCAATTCCCAGAAGAGGGCCACCTCTAGAAGTAATGAAATGCTGTCCGCGGGGGGTTAAGCAGCCGGCAACACCGGAAGCTCTCTGGTCTAACTCTCGATCAAGACCCTGAGAGAGGTCAATAACTCGCGATTTAAAGTTGATGTCATATCCCCGTGCAATGGTCCGTAGGAAATTCACGTCAAGAGTATCCCAAACTCGCTCAGTCTGGGTTCTGCTCCATCCGTGCCAATAGAAGTCTGGCATTTGACATGTGCCATTGTCTTGCCATTTAGTCAAAGGTCGCTTGTCCCCGAGACCTTCTCGCATTCTATACCCAAGATGACGCGCTTTGTATCTTGTCCAATCCACTGCTTGACGGTCCTTAGTAGAATTGATTGAAATATCGTTGATTGCATCTTGGAGGCGGATATCATCGTGGGATAAAAGAAACTGGGTTACTGGTGAGCTTGCCGGTCGTTCCAATTTCTTCATCAACAGTGCAAAGGCGGATAGCTTCTTTGACTTCGCCTCACCCACAGGCTCTGTCACCATCTTTCTCTGATCAATGCAAATCATATACCCTCTTTCCCGGGTCTGCGGAAGATAGTAGTTTTTGGAATCAATTTTCATGTGGTAGCCATTGTAGTCAATTTCCTGCAAGATGGTCTTGATCTGCTCCCAGGGGGCAGAGCAAACATTTTCTAGGACAACTAATGCTGGTCGACATCGCTGCATATACCGAATGACTCCATAAAAGGTGTGGCCAGATTCTCCCATCTCCTCGAGTGTTTTCCGATAAAAGTTGAGAGCAGAAAAATCAACACAAGAGAAACCAACCACTAGGAGATCGGGATCTGTTGGTACCCTTCTCACTGATCCGAATGCGGTAGTTCTATTCAGAATGTTAATATCTAATAAATTTCTACAAGAAGGTGTGGACATACGCCTCTTCTGCAACCAGTTCATTGACATCTCTGAAAATGATTTCAGGTGAAAAATTCCTCTGTATATATGATTGTTTAAATGCATCTATCTCAGCACTAAACAGATGGTGGAGGCGGAATGTTCTTCCAGTAAGCTCTCGAAGGCCTGAAAGCCCCATGATCAGCCAGACGAAGCACAAGCAGGGGAGCTAGACATACTGTTTCGTATCATTTCCAAGGCCAAGAGAGGCGACTCAGTACCTGAGCACATAGTAGCCACGCGTAGTTCGCGGGCGCCGATATGATCCAGGAAGGAGTCAAAACCATTCTTGAGAGCCTGGGCGGTGAGGTCCTCGAAAATGTCTTCGATTTTGTGTATTGGTGGAAGAGATCTATCAAGCCCTGGCTTTGGCCGTTCACCAGGCAATGCCGTATACTTCCCTCTGAGTATCTCTGGGGGCACTGATATCAGCAAAGCTCTGACCTCGTCTGATACCGCTTCAGGGACTGCAGGAGGAGTTTGAACGTATTTCTCGTCCGTGCGAAAATCGATTGACGCGTTGGAGAGTGATTCAACATCCGTATCAGAGGTCCTGGGCGAGGTGATGCCGCTGTTTGACACAGAAGATATCGAGTTTGACGCATCTGTCTCGCTCAGGGGACGGCATTCCTCCATTATATCCATCCTCAGGGGGAACACTAACACCTCTGAATACACTCGAGCAGGCGCACGACGCGTAAATACCTAGAGTTCCGAGTTGCAGTAGATTTAGAGCTAAGCAAAATGAGCCAGGTGGATGTGTAGTTTTGAAATGAAAGACAAGAAAAGTGAAGGCCGAGATGATGTACCGCACAGAATGTATTATAACACAGCTTCATAGTACTTTAGCTGGAAAGCTCCATATTAATACACTCGGAAGCATTTCATTGTTACTAACCAATACTTATATCAAAGATGTTAGATATAAGAGTATAAGAGTGTATCAGGGCAGATGGAAGTTAGTAGAATATAGGACTAGTCCTTTAAAAGCCTAGACAATGGCACTCTTCTTAAAAGATGCAAAGTAGCACTGTATATATGTTGACCTTTCTAGGGTATTCATATCGAGACATAGCCATGGATATCCCATAGTCCTTCAATGCCACTTGGCATCCAATATCCAAGGTCAGCATTTTCAGACATTAAGAAGTAGCTCAAATATCTTAAAGATACTAAAAAGTTGTGGCTCCATAGATTATGGTATATATATTGACGAGCCTGGTCTCCATATTCATAGAGCTGGCTAGTAATTATCCAGATGGCAACATCCGGGGTTGTCGAGTTTTATTGGATGGAATTAAGCAAATCTAGAAGAAAAATGGTAATGACAAATGACAATATATCAACTAGGCTACGTTGATATAATAATATTTATCAGATACCAGGAGACTCTGACGTTGGTTTGATCGTATCGAGTATCGGAGATGTTGATATCAAGATAAAAAGTTTTAAAAAATAAATATAAAACAACTAGTTAGTTAACTAACTAACTAGTTAACCAGTTAACAGAGTCACGTGAATTATTTATGTCTGATAACCTTTAGTTAGATAGTGGGTTTAAAAGAATTTAAAAAGCATCAGGAGAATCAAAGTGTTACAAAGTGAGATGCTTTCATTTTGCTAAATATAGTGTGATAGATATAATATTAGAGAAGGCATAGATAGAGTATGGATAGTGATAGTAGTCAAGGCAGATGCACAAAACGCATCTAGGTAGCATTATGATAATCTAACTATCAATCTTTGGGAATCACTCCAAGAACACCATCATAACAATGCCAAATTATTAAACCGCCCAGTCCACCGTTGCGCCAAAGAAATCGAGTCATAGATGGAGTAGTTATACATGGATAACAAGCAGGCATGCAGCATACTTAACCATTTTATGCCGTCCAAAAGCTAATTTTTTTCTTTCCTAATTCCAAACAAGAGCGGGTTGCAAACTACCTCATTCCACCCTGGAGCAGTTGCTGTCTCAATACCATGATTTGATTGCGTTCTGTGGGCGGGAGAGCATCAATCGCTGCCTGGGGCATGTTGAGTACTTGCTGTAGTAACTCTTCTTGACCAGGAACCTGTGCTACCGGCGGGGGTGCCTGTTGCTGAGGTGCAGCTTGTGGTGGTGGTGGAGCAAATGGGGTAGCGTGTAGAGGAGGTGTTGCTACCTGGCCAGGAGCCGGGGGGTATGGTTGGTACTTCTGCTGCATCTGAGGTGGTGCTTGTTGGGCCGCTTGGGCTTGGGATGCTTGGTCTACAACCGAGCCTAGCGTGTTGTAGTCAACTAAATTCATGAGAAGAAGTGCTTGGAATATGGCATATGCAAGTTGAGGAGCTTGTCTCAGTAGTTCTGTTGCACGAGCAGGGTCTGCCATAACTAGTGATTTCATCTGAGAGAGAACGTCTAGAAGTTGAGGGGCTGGAAGCGAGGATAATGTCTGTGATATGGCGTTGGGACATGTCAGGTTTGGAGGCAGATCGGCCCCGGGGGGTAGAGCTGGTAGCAGAGGGGCTTGTGAGCTCTGTCCATCTTGCCCGGCACCGCTCGACACGCCCGGCTGTGATTGTTGTGAATAATCCGGCGGCACCGAGTCTTTCTCATTGTTGTGAGGCCAGTCAACTCGGATCTTCCGTCCCATAACTTCGTAATCGTTCAAGTTGCGAATGGCAGAAGCAGCTGCATCTGCGTCTGCGAAATCTGCAAACCCATATCCCTTCGGCTTTCCCGTCTCAGGATTTATCATGAGCCGGAATTTCGTCACTGTCCCTGCAGAGCTGAGTATATCTTTCACTTGTTCCTCCGTGAGATCTAAGATATCAAACTAGTCAGCACAAGATGCTTGAAGCAGCGAGGGAAGAAAAAAAAGGTGAAGGAGAGCTTGATACATACTGTATGGGATATTCCCGAGGAACACGCTCTTTCCCGACCTTTCTGGAGCCATCTTCTCGTCTTTCTGCAGTGTGCCAGTCCAGTAGAGCCTTCAAATCAGCAGTTTTCTAGTGTCCGGCAGCGTTGTCTTGTCGACGTTGTTTTGCTTGCGTCGCGCCGAAGTTCGAGTTGGTCGTCTGTCCAAGCTTCCCTAATCGGGACTAGCGCGGTGTCGCTGCTAGTTAACTAAACTAAACTTCTTCACTTTCTCCAGACGCTGAAAGCAAAGACGACGAAGACGATCAAAGACCGATTGATTGAAAGGAAACACAGCAACGTCTGTCGCGCTTTTTATTAGACACCATGGGAGACCCTCGCGAGACCTGGCAGAAGCTGCAGAACGCCATCCAGCAGCAGGGACGGAGAGGGTTCGGTGCTGGCGGTGGATTCCCGGCCGGCGGAAAAGCCTTCGGTGGTGTTGGTGTCCTGATTGCGCTGGGACTTGGAGGCTATGTGCTTTCGAACTCTCTATTTAACGGTATGTGCCGTCGATTGAGTAGTATTCTGTGGAATCCTGGCTGATTGTGGTATGTGGTGCAGTTGACGGTGGTCACCGAGCAATCAAATACACAAGAATAGGCGGTGTTAAAAAAGAGATATACAACGAAGGTAAGGCAGCTCCGGTCTCTTCAATTTGAGCTACCTACAAACTAACTTGCTACCAGGAACACATTTCCAAATCCCTTGGTTTGAAACTCCTATAATCTACGATGTCCGAGCGAAGCCACGCAATGTTGCATCTCTTACTGGCACCAAGGACCTTCAGATGGTCAACATAACCTGCCGTGTACTATCACGACCGCGAGTTGAGGCTCTTCCACAGATCTACCGTACCCTTGGAACAGACTTTGATGAGAGAGTCCTTCCATCCATTGTCAACGAGGTTTTGAAGAGTGTGGTTGCTCAATTCAATGCTAGCCAGCTTATCACACAGCGAGAGAGTGTTGCTCGTCTTGTACGAGAGAACTTGGCTAGACGTGCTGCACGCTTCAACATAATGCTTGATGATGTTTCTCTAACGGTATGACTTCTTGGAGCTGTGTCTTTATCTCCTTTCGTTTTCTCTTGCGTTATTTGCGTTATTTGGTTATGCTAAACGTTGCTCTAGCATCTTGCCTTCTCTCCCGAGTTCACAGCTGCCGTTGAAGCCAAACAAGTTGCCCAGCAAGAAGCCCAGAGAGCCGCTTTCATCGTCGACAAGGCCCGCCAGGAGAAACAAGCCACCGTCGTCAGAGCACAGGGTGAGGCCCGATCAGCCCAGCTTATCGGAGATGCCATCAAGAAGAGCAAGAGTTACGTTGAGCTACGGAAGATCGAGAATGCTAGAAATATTGCCCACATCCTCCAGGAAGCCGGTGGAAAGAATAAAATGTACCTTGATTCCGAAGGTCTGGGTCTAAATGTTACCGCTCACGGAGATTCGTCTGATTAAGTTCTTGAGCATGGCATGGTCTCCTAAACCTCTGCATAGCTGGGCTGCGGCGTTCACCAGAGGTAAGGGGGGAGGTTTGGTTCCGTTCGAAGCTTGTGTATAACTACCTGTACCACTTTATTCTACTCTACTATATGTTCAAAATCTCCTCAATCTCCTGTACGAATGCTAAAGACATGCTTCGGTCAAGATAGCCTTGTCCGCGTCTGTGGAATAATTTAATCAACGAGAAACGCGTTATCAGCACCATATAAGGAAGTAAATTCAACATAGGCTGATTGTTGGATAACTACTCATTTTTCCGGCATGTTTAGCAGCCAGCCAAATTCTTACTCCTGATCGATGCCTGGAGTTCTTAGCAATTAACCACACTCATGACCACATAAAAACAACCAGGCTATCCATTTACTGCTGACAATGCAACTTGCTTCTCCCATATAGTCAACGATAAAGAATTCTTGGGTTACTTATTTAAGCAGCCGGATTCTTTTTAAATATTGAGGTTGTTGGATTGCTAGTCGTATCCCACCAAGTGGTGTTATACCGCAGCCTTGCATCAACACAAGCATTTGACAGTGATACCCATGTCCTAATATCTAGCCTAGGAGACATAAATACGGGAAGATGCTCCAGGTTTTCTACACCTCTAACCAAACCGCCGTTTGGCCAACGTGGATACTCTGGCTTATCCTGTCGACACCCGGGGTGCCGTCCATTCACCATGGCAGATATAGCTGGACTTGTTCTTGGAGTAGCGGCGCTATGGAAAACAAGTGTTGAAATTTTTGACGTTATTGATTCTAGTAAAAAATATGGACTTGACTACGAAGTTCTTCGAGTGAAGCTAGAAGTTGAAAGGCTTCGTCTTCTAGCTTGGGGAGAGTCCGTGGGACTCAATTCTGTCAACGGGAGATGGACAAGCGTACACATTCAGTTGCGACAGGAGTCCACCAGGAAGACCGTCCTCGAGTTGCTCGGCGCGATTCAGCACTGTTTTGAGGAGTTGTCTCGGTTTCAGGAGAGATATGGGCTTCGGCCAGCGCCAGCAAAACACGACGATACGGTGACTCTAGATTCGCCAAACAAATCTGGACACCCATTTGAGTTCCTTTTTAAGAAGGCATATCAAAATCTTCGGCTCACTGCCGATGAGCGCCAGATACGTGCAACGATGATTAAAAAGGCAACTTGGGCAATCCATGACAAGAAGAAGTTCCAGACGATGGTGACAATGATCAAAGGATTCAATGACAGCCTGACAAGCCTGTTTCCAGGGGTTGAATATAAGACGATAGCATTTATAAACAAGGAGATAAATCAAATCAATGATGCTCCTCCGCTGAAGTTGCTGCGAGAAGCAACAACAGTTGACTATGAGGATATCTCTGAGACAGCAAGCATTCGGTTGGATACTCTGGAAACAAATTCTTTGGCAGGGGAGACTATCAAAGGACATCGAGACGTTATTAAAGACCGTAATCGAGGGGGGCTAATTATAACAATGATGTCTGGTTCTCATTTTGGCGATATCTTTACATTGGTTTTCTGGAGCGGTACAAGGTATAGCTATAGAGATGCTGAATCAAAGAGCTTTGCGAAAAGCATCCACCCTTCCTTCGGTGAGCTTACAACATTCTACTATTCTTTGGAGAGGATTCTAACTAACCTACGGCCAGATTTATATCGAAGTAAGCGATTTATTATGAAGAGAGGCTCTGATCCAGACAACTATGGTACTCAGGAGGACTACGTTCAATTTGATGTTGAAGGCGACCCTAGATATGAGCATGCCTCTCCTGGCACGGTTACAGTTGATGGTCTAGCCTTGGAAGCTCAAGATTACGAAGGAAAAAGCTATGAATCTAGTGAAGAAGCCGGTGCCACCCATTCGCGGAACGTATGCCTAGTACCGTCCTGGAAGCTCATGGATCATATCTTGCATTTACAAGGTGCTACCCCAAATTTAAATGAGCCTGCTAAGTTTGAGATGGGAGTTGAAGAGCTTTTTGATAACTCAGAGTGAGCCACGAGTTCCATCCCCGGATAAACAAACTATCTCATGAGTATAAATGTTTATTACTAGCAGTTACTTACCCCTCTGTGTTTACCTTAGATATTCCAAAGAGGAACTCGACGACCCTATCAGGACCATATTATACCTATATACCCATTTAAATGATACCAAATCTCTTACGGACTTCACCTTGCACTCGGGAGTTTTCCAGATAGGCATTCCTTTAAAGGATTTCCTTTACCAAATTGTTCTTACGAACAAGCTTGCGAAGGAATTGAGTAATAACTCAAGTGCGCCGGTAAGCGGATTAACTCCCCGTGTACTAGCTTCTCTCATTGTCCAGGATCAATGGCTCGCCAACGTACACCTGTTCAGGGGTCCATGTTCTGGTAGTAGAGAGGCCGCAAATTCACGGCCTGGAGAAGAATATGGATCGGAGATATCCTCTACCACTCTAGTGGGGGATGAGCATTACGCAGAGGTTAAAACAGCTTCTTCTATATTCGCGGGAACTATACCTATACCTAGCCATGGACTAATCAACAGTGGTTTATCCCATTCCAGTAACTACGATATTAAACAAGAGTATTTTCACGCTGACTCTAAGGTCATTGACCAGCAGTTGAGTGGCCTCCTTGCGTTTGCAGAACATCTGGAATGGGAGTACCTGGACGAAACTAAGGAATTTGCGGAGCAAGCTTCCTGGGGCTATAAGAGCTTCTTCCGAGTATCAGGTCTT
This sequence comes from Nannizzia gypsea CBS 118893, assembly GCF_000150975.2. NCBI lineage: Eukaryota > Fungi > Ascomycota > Eurotiomycetes > Onygenales > Arthrodermataceae > Nannizzia > Nannizzia gypsea. The sequence continues at coordinate 88,017 of NW_003345200.1, read as the reverse complement.
GTCACTGATTGGTCTTATGGCCTCACACTCCCTGGAAAATGGATGTCCTTCAAGATCATGGCTACTCTAATTTATTCTTCTCCATCTACCCGTCAACTTGGTCCTGCTCAAGATTATGATGACGGGGTATCACTACCTACTAAATCATATTTCCGACTTCGGACCGTGATGGGAAGAGTTCTTGGCTGCCACCCAGATTGCAAGTCTGTCTGCGGCTGGATAGGTCCTTGCCCGCCTATTAATTTTATATTGTCACGGCCAGCTTCAGCAAGTGTGGAGCCCAAGTATATCCGTGTCAAAGCCGAAAAGGTGCCTCCATTGCGATATCCGCCCCGGACATCTGGGCATGCAATAGACCAAACATACTACCACTACCAGTTCAAATCTATGGGGCAACAGGCAGATGAAGTGACCTCCGAGTACATCAAGTCCATCCATGATCCAAACCAATGGATAGCACCTCAGCCTCCTCTCCAACAGTCCTCAGTGATTTGCATGAAATCTATAAACCTTGAGCCTTTGCACCCAGAAGATATGGGGCAAGGGATTGTTGAACACACGGGGTACTGTAAAAACCTTGAATATCAAGCGAGCATAACCTTTGAGACAGACGACAGCTTGTTGACTTACACGCTCCTAACAAATCCCATATTTATCTCCCTTCCGGCATGCAAACTAGTGCCACATGGAGAGCAACATCAAGTCCATTTTAGGGAGCTACATCGGTTCTCTCGACAACATGTTTATAATGTGACGAGATTGAAGGGGTACACAAGCACCTTCTCTGAAGACGATGCTAAGAACGTAATGGTCATCAATGCAACAGGTACCGGAGATGCTGAAATGCTTGCGAGAGCATGGTGTGCGGAGAGAGGAAAGAATGCAGTTATTAGGAGGCCTGGAGGCCCTTGTTATACTTGCGCTGTGCGGGCAGCGAGTAAGGGGGCCCTGGGAACGGGGGTCTTAATATGGGTTTCTTAATTATCTCATGCACTATCTGTGAAATAGCCGGGTGGAGAGGTTATATTTTATTACCAGCGTATCATGAATCCGATATCAGATCTATAAAAATTTTGTGAAGTTGAAAAACTTGTAACTAGTCTTGATGTCAAACGCTTTTTTTTTCGGTTTAAGATCGCCAAGTGGTGGAAAGAAAATCCAAAGTTTGATTCAACAACCGAAAAATCTACACCACAGCATCAATTCCAGCCTGTCTTATGGTTATATAGATATTCAAACATGGAAGATCCAAATGATGCAGCCATTGGCTCTATCGATGTCGACCTTGATACCCAGGAGATACTACTAGCTGCATCGCAGCACGATGTTGCAAAACTGCGCGAGTTGATTCGCAACAATGCAAAGGAAGAGAACCCCGCCAACGCGAAAGACCCAGAGACAGGGTATACACCATTGCATGCAGCCATAGCAGCATGCGAGCCCGAAAAGACCAATGTTACGAATGGAGATGCCGCTGAGCATACTACAAGTGAGCAGGAGACGATAGATGGCGGGGTAAAGACCGTGAAATTCTTACTTCTGGAGGGGGCTATATGGAATGATCTGGACGCCAATGATGAGACACCCGGATGTATGGCTAGAAGGCTTGGCCTTACGGAGCTATACCAGCTGATGGTTGACGCTGGAGTGCGTGCAGAACTGCTATTAAACCGGCTGGAAGGATATGAGCCGTTGGAAGACGAAGAGGAAGAAACCGAGGCTACGGAAGAGAAAGACACGAAGAATGATGTTGCTGAAGGCGAAAAACTGGCCGAAAACGCCGAGGCCGCGGCTGGGGAAGAGGGTGTTCAAGACCCAAGTGTTAGCAATGAGCATTACCTAAGTTCCGGATTGACATTCCAGGAGAATAGGTTGTTGGATGGAGACAAGAACGGAGTGATGATGGCGTGGGAAACTGGTATAATGGAGAAGTCGGCTAAGGCATTGCTCTCTACACCGGGTCTTAGGGTGTTGAATGTCGGACATGGCATGGGAATCGTTGACGGAATTCTACAGAGCCTGAAACCGAATGTTCACCACATCATCGAAGCACATCCAGCTGTGGTAGCGGACATGAAGAGCAAGGGATGGCATGAAAAGGACGGAGTGACCATCCACGAAGGCAGATGGCAAGATATCTTACCCAAACTTGCCGCTGAAGGGGTTATTTTTGATGCCATCTACTATGACACTTTTGCCGAGTCGTACTCAGATTTCCGTGACTTTGCATCAGAACACGTAATAGCATTGCTCGAACCTGAAGGAAGATGGAGTTTCTTCAATGGAATGGGAGCCGATAGACAGATCAGCTACGACGTGTACCAGAAGGTGGTAGAGATGGACCTGATGGAGGCTGGATTTGACATCGACTGGACAGACATCGCAGTGCCTTCGCTCGACGGCGAGTGGGAGGGCGTCAGGAGGAAGTACTGGGTTATTGAAAACTACAGGCTGCCGTTGTGTAAATATTCTGAGTAAATCCTCATCTAGCATATAGATATTGCTTGCTCCCTCGATCGCCTTACTAGCCTAGCCGACCAACTGCTCAAAATCAACTGGTCGGTCCTCCTTCACATCAAGTCAGCCCGGCTAGCTCAATCGGTAGAGCGTGTGACTCTTATACTCTTATAACAAGTTTATACTAGTTCGCCATCACAAGGCTGCGGGTTCGAGCCCCGCGTTGGGCTTTCTTTTTTGCTCTTTTTTTATCATTATCACTCTTACCTACTTTTATGGTGCGAATTTGGAGTTGCTTATTTTTGATTCTTATTTATAATACAAGTAATTCATATATATTTCTGTTTTTATTTGTCTTCTCTGTGCTATTAATTATCCGCTCTTCTGGTCTTTTGAGCTATGACTTTTGTGTGCGTCTATTGGCGCGCTTACATAATAAAATCACTTAACGCGCTTCGCGTCCCAAAGAAAGAAGCGCGACGATTTCGCATCAAACAAAATCTTTTGAACATCCAGCTGTTCTTCACCAGTCAAAGCAACAACTTCTTCATGACTGGAATGACTTCACGTTGAACGCCCTTTGCTGTGATTATAATCGATCATGTCTACGCCTTCGTCGTCACGCCGCCGTGGACGTCCATCACGGGCGTCTGCTAACTCTACTCCCTCCAGGGGCACTGCGCAACCGCAGGTGGTTATCTCCAGCCCCGCCCCTTCTCGCCAGTCTCAGAACAACCTAGACCAGACTACAACGCCTCGAACAAGGAGAATAGTTGACAATGGAGTCCCTTCTTCGTCGCCAATCTTTTTTCAGTCATCGCCAGCGGGCCCGGGGGCCGCTGCCAATGCGCTGCCAGATCGAAGCTCACCGATGCCCTCGTCTCCTTTAGGTGATCGTGAGACAACTCCACGGCCTACTCGCCCGTTAGTTGAAGGTGTGTTTTACGACTTCCCTGAAGTATCAAGTGGCAGCACTAATTCCCGTATAGACTCTTCGCCCATAAGATATATGCCTAGTTCTAGTCCAGGACGTCCAGCGAACAGCCAAACCCGGCGGAATGATATACCTACCAGTAGCAGTGGCTTGTTCCTTCGTTCTCCCAACCCTAATGGTATTTCCACTCGAAGAGGCGATATCCATTCGGATGCCTTCTCCACCGCTGGTTCTGGACGCAGGACGCTCTTTGTGGATGAGAGTGGTATGCCAGTCCGTAACGGCGAGCCGCCATCTGATGCTACGTTCTCCAATCTCAACCCCGATACATCCGAGGCGGAGGCTCTAGGAGGTAACTCTACACGAATAATATGGGGTACCAATATCTCTATCCAAGATGCAATGGCATCGTTCAAAAACTTTCTCTACAATTTTGCCAGGAAACATCGTATGGCCTATGACGGTGCTTCTGAAGCCGAGATCCATGCATTGGGCCCGTCCGCTGATGAGAAAGAATACATCAAGATGTTGAACGAAATGCGACAGCTTGGTGTGACTGGTCTCAACCTTGATATCCGAAACCTAAAAGCTTTTCCACCTACCGTCAAACTCTGGCATCAAGTTCAAGCTTACCCTCAGGAAATTATCCCAATCATGGATCAGTGTACCAAGGATGTCATGATTGGGCTAGCTGAGAAGGAGGTAGAGCTAGCTCGACAAAGCAGCCAGCGAAGGCCGGGGCCAGCTACAAGAGACGTTAGCTCTGCTCCTGCGTTTCCCACCTCAGACGCTGATGCAACCGTTGATACCCCCGCTCAGCAGGATACATCTAATATTCTCGCGGACGTTGAAAGTAGGACATATAAAGTCCTTCCATTCGGCATGGACAAGTCTATAAACATGAGAGATTTGGATCCAGGCGGTATGTTTTAAACCCCTTTGCAGGCAATTTTTTTTTTTTTTTTACATCCTTATCTAACGATCCGTAGACCTTGACAAACTTATAAGTGTTAAGGGTCTCGTCATTCGAGCAACGCCCATCATCCCTGATATGAAAGAAGGTATATATCATTCAATCTACTCACTGAAAATCTCCAATACTAAGAATATTTGCAGCATTTTTCCGATGCGATGTATGTTTCCATTGTGTCAGGGTCGACATTGATCGTGGAAAGATTGCCGAACCTACACGCTGTCCACGAGAGTTGTGTGACACACAGAACTCAATGCAGCTGATCCACAACCGCTGCACATTTGCCGATAAACAAATTATCCGTCTTCAAGAAACACCAGACTCTATTCCTGATGGTCAAACGCCCCATTCAGTATCACTTTGCGGGTATGATGAGTTGGTCGACGTATGCCGGGCTGGTGACAGAATAGAAGTTACCGGTATCTTCCGATCCAACCCAGTTCGAGTCAACCCGCGACAACGAAGCACAAAGGCGCTTTTCAAGACCTACGTTGATGTCTTGCATGTTCAGAAGATAGACAAGAAGAAGCTCGGAATTGATGCGTCAACGGTGGAGCAGGAACTCTCAGAACAAGTTGCTGGAGAAGTTGACCAAGTGCGGAAGATTTCACAGAAAGAAGAAGATAAAATCAAGGAAACCGCAGCTCGCCCAGACGTGTATGAGCTGCTGGCTCGATCACTGGCTCCCAGCATTTATGAGATGGAGGATGTCAAGAAAGGCATTCTCCTGCAACTCTTTGGGGGAACAAACAAGACTTTCCAGAAGGGTGGAAATCCCAGGTATCGAGGAGATATCAACGTTTTGCTCTGTGGAGATCCCTCAACATCGAAGTCACAGCTGCTGAAGTATGTGCATAAAATTGCACCTCGAGGAATATACACTAGCGGCAAAGGCTCCTCGGCAGTCGGTTTAACAGCATACGTGACTCGAGATCCAGAGTCTAAGCAACTGGTGTTAGAGTCTGGCGCACTGGTTCTTTCAGATGGAGGCGTTTGTTGTATCGATGAATTCGATAAAATGAACGACGCTACCAGATCGGTTCTTCACGAAGTTATGGAACAACAGACAGTATCGATCGCGAAGGCTGGCATAATCACCACCTTGAATGCAAGAACCAGCATTCTTGCCTCAGCCAATCCAATTGGAAGCAAATACAACCCCAACCTTTCCGTACCCCAGAATATCGACTTACCCCCCACTCTCCTTTCCCGATTCGACTTGGTGTACCTTGTCCTTGACCGCGTGGACGAGCAGAATGATCGCCGCCTGGCAAAGCATATGGTAGGGATGTACCTGGAAGATGCGCCTGAGACGGGCTCTTCTGAGGAGATCTTGGTAAGACTCGGCCGTTCCGTATTCTGAAAAATGAAACAGTACTAATTTAGTTACAAGCCCATTGAATTCCTTACCAGCTACATCACGTATGCAAAGACGCGTATTTCGCCCAAACTCACTCCAGCTGCAGGAGCGGCGCTTACGGATGCATATGTTGCCATGCGTAAGCTAGGAGATGATATCCGAGCAGCAGAGCGCCGCATCACCGCCACTACACGTCAACTGGAGTCAATGATTCGTCTTTCTGAAGCTCATGCGCGTATGAGGCTCTCTGAAGAAGTTACAGCGGGCGATGTGGAGGAGGCGGTCAGACTGATCCGATCTGCCTTGAAGCAAGCTGCCACAGATGCGCGCACAGGACTGATCGATATGAGCTTACTGACAGAGGGCACAACTGCACGAGAACGCAGATTACGAGATGACATGAAAAAGGCCATCCTGTCAATTGTAGACGAGCTTGGCGGACGCGCTATAGGGGCTCGGTGGGCTGATGTGCTGAGGAAGCTGAACGACAGCTCCGTTGCTGTTGAGGGAGCCGAATTTACAGAGGTTGTCAAGTCGCTGGAGACCGAAGGCCTGGTCAATGTTGTTGGCGAGGGTGCCAGGAGGAGCATCCGCCGTGTGTTGGGGACTGTCTAGATCATAGAGCAGATCATATATCTTCCTTCTGGTGCCGCCGCTCTACCAGTAACTAAACAACGCCAGTACCCATTATATCTGCCAAACCCCGTGTATATACAACAAGGCAGGAGTAAATAGGCGCCCTAGTCTAGATGCTTACTAATCCTTGACGTCAAGTTAGAGTCGGATAAACTATGTGCCCGTGCCCACAGGGCGGCAACCTTGTATACACGTGACCGCAGCTCTTATCCCGATTGGTGGATATCACCTGACCCGCTTATCGCAGAAACTTCTTTTGCTTCTTCTGCGGTTTCGATTCGCCTGCAATTCCTCGTCTGGTGGCGACAGCCGGCGGTGGGGATTTTCACCTGCGAGGAGCTAAGCTCAGCTTGGTGCAATCAACCAAGCGCAAGGTATCCTAGTGTTAACGTGCAGGCGACTGATTCTCTCTGCCCCGAGAACTTCTCTCCTCCTCCTCCTCTTCGCTGCCCTGCATTCGTCGAGCCTTGCAAGTCCAAAGTCCGGACACTCGATTCTGGAGAGCTCGCGGCCGTCAATTGGAAGCTAACGATGAGGTACGTCGCTTGGTGCCTTCCTCCTATCCCTGTATTTTAACGTTTCTTTCTCCCCAGCCGTCGCTCGGTGCTTGTTTTCCTGGTGGACGCTGGACGAAGAGATTTAAGTAGCTGATGATATCTGTTTTTCCCCTTCTTTCTTGCTATAGGTTCGGGCAGCAGCTGCGTTCGTCGCTTATCAAGGAGTACGCCTGGCATTACATTGCCTATGAGGACCTGAAGGATGCGTTGAAGACGTCATTTGAGACTGAACCGACGCCCGAAAACCCTTCGCCAAAACGCAAGCCATGGACCGAAGAGGACGAGAGGCGGTTCGTCGCTCTGCTGGAGAGCGAGCTCGACAAGGTCTTTACCTTTCAGAAGGTGAAGAGCGATGAGATCGTTCGACGCATCAAGGCTAGCGATAAAGAAGTGAACGAGGTGGTTGGGCGACTTGACCGGTCGACTGCTGCCGGCGGTTCGGTGAGAAACCGCCAGCCTCCTCCCTCCGACGAGGACTTTTTGCTGCTCGAGGAAGACCTGAGTGATGTTATTGCAGATGTCCACGACCTTGCAAAGTACACGCAGCTGAACTACACCGGTTTCCAGAAGATCATCAAAAAGCACGATGTAAGTGTTCCTTTTTCCCAATGGGGTATGTTTTCCCTCTTTGCTGATCAATGGGCCCAACGCCGAATTAGAAACAAACCAGTTGGTGCCTCCGACCAGTTTTTGCTACTCGATTGAGAGCAAAGCCATTCTTCAAGGACAACTACGATGCATTCGTTGTCAAACTGTCTAAGCTGTATGATCTTGTCAGGACAAAGGGCCATCCTGTGGAGGGAGATAGCGCTGCCGGAGGGTCGCAGCAGAACTTCGTTCGACAAACCACCAAGTACTGGGTCCATCCCGACAACATTACTGAGCTCAAGCTTATAATCTTGAAGCATCTGCCCGTCCTTGTGTTCAATGCTTCAAAGGAATTTGAGGAAAGCGATGCAGCCATCTCTTCGATATACTACGACAATCCCGAGACCTGGGAACTGTATACTGGGCGATTGAAGAAGAGTGAAGGAGCTGAAGCTATTCGTCTCAGATGGTATGGCGGCATGGAGAACGACCAAATTTTCGTTGAGCGTCACCCCCCATCGCGAGGATTGGACCGGAGAGAAGTCCGTCAAGGCTCGGTTCCTATCAAAGAAAAGTACGTCAATGCCTACTTAGAAGGACGTATGACTGTGGAATCGATCTTTGAAAAGGCACGCAAGGAAGGAAAGAAGAGCGAAAAGCAGATCGCGGACTGGGAGCAGCTAGCTCGAGAAATCCAGTACCGTGTTATCACCCGGCAACTCGTTCCCGTGAACAGATCGTTCTACCATCGAACCGCCTTCCAGCTTCCTGGCGATGCCAGAGTTCGTGTCTCTCTAGATACGGAACTCACCATGATCCGAGAGGACAATCTTGATGGCCGCCAACGCTGCGGCCAGAATTGGCGCCGAATGGATATTGGAATCGACTATCCATTCAAACAGCTACCCGCTGCCGATATTGAGCGCTTCCCTTACGCCGTTCTTGAAGTCAAGCTCCAGACCCAGGCAGGCCAAGAACCCCCACAGTGGATTAAAGAGCTTACTTCAAGCCATTTAGTCGAGGCTGTGCCGAAGTTCAGTAAATTCATTCATGGAACCGCAACGCTCATGCCGGAGCGTATCAACCTGCTGCCCTTCTGGATGCCCCAGATGGATGTTGATATTCGCAAGCCTGTCACTCCAGGATTTGGTATCGAACGCCCCGTGCAATCTAACCAGTCCACTAGCGATGACATGCTAGAGGATGATGATTCTGATGATGAAGGTGGAATCCGAGTAGATGGTACAAACGGAACCACTCAGGCAAATGGCGCTGCTGGAAACGGTATGCAATACCATGACAGTCAAACGAACGAGGCCAATGGATATGCTGCGAATGAAACCCATGACATGGTTGCTCCTGGTAACCTCCTTGATATCGAGGAGCGCATTGCTGCTGACGGCCTCCTTGGCGGCAATGACTACCCACTATATGATTCTGAGGACGAGTCTAATGCCCAAGACGAGTTGGAGGAGGCTAGACAGGTTGGTGGCTTACAGTACTACTACAAGCTTGCCAAGTATCACCTCAAGTCTGCTGGCCGCAACACCATCTACTACTTGGGCTATATCCGTCCGTTCCCCCAACCTACTGAGCTGCCCGAAGGTGCTGGTGGTGGCCGCAACCGCCGTATCCTAGGAGATGACATACAGGTCAAGAGGTTTAAAGCCCCCAAAGGAAAGAGTAAGTTAATTCGAGCTATTCCATTCACTTGTTTCATTACTAATGCCATTCCAGGAATCCATGTACCAGTCCGAGTTGAGCCGAAGGTGTTCTTTGCCGTTGAACGTACGTTCCTCTCATGGCTCGAATTCTCTCTCTGGGTCAGCGGTATTGCTATCACGCTTCTAAATTTCGGACACGATAATATCACCATCATCACTGCTTGGGCGTTCACCGTTATGGCTTGTCTATTGCTTGTCTACAGCTTCCTGCTCTACATGTGGCGAGTTGATAAGATCCGCAAACAACGAGACGTCAAGAGCGTGTACCATGAGAAATGGGGCCCAACCATCCTCTGTCTCGGCGTGGTCGTCTCGGTCATCATCAACTTCTCCTTAAGAGCCAAAGCCGGCGGACTGTTCGGGCCTGGTGGAAGTACTAATAATACCGGTACGTTGGTGATTGCTAGTAGTAAGTAGTGGCTTTGCCAATGACTCCAGCGAAAAACCCTCTGGCACGGCTATCCCAATACCTATCTATATAAACGCTATATGATGGATGATGATATATGGCTCATATACGCTCACTTCCGCCATGCGAATATACTGGAAAAGCACTACCTCTTTCTGTATCCATACATTTATGTACATGTTTGTTCTGTACTCCCTTTTTTATTGGATTTGATACCTGTTTTCTATATTTCCTGACTTCTGCGCTTGCTATACATGTCTGTGGTTTTGTTTGACAATGTCCTATTTATCACTGGCGTTGATAGCGTTTTTTTCATAGCAAGTTAAAATAAAACATCGTCTTTTCTACCACTTTTCCAATGATATATACCATAATGACTTTTCATTGAGAGGGAAAACTAGATGGTAAAGTGTACAGTAAGATTCAAGGTATAAAAAGAGCTATCTAGAAAGTTCTACCTCCTTTTAATGCTAACGTCAATGTTACCCAGGACCCATGCAGCAGTGAAGACCGCAAGCACAGCGCCGAAAATGCTCAATGGCTTTCTGAAAGCAGCGAAGAAAGGGTAGTCGTATGTTACCTAATTGCCATGTTTAGTTTAGTTTAGATATGCAAGGATAAGAGTATGGCGAGATGGGTGTACGTACGATGATAAATCCATCCTTAGCTTCATCTCCAACCTTGGTAGTGGAGAGGTTCAGGACAGTTCTCCCCTTGGTATCTAAAAAGGTCTTGTGGAATGAAATCTCAGAACGGATATGGTTGGGAATGCCCAATCCGTCAACGATCTCATACTTGACATTCTCAGCTCCCTCGGGCAGGATGATGCGGATTTCGACGTCTTGGTACTGAACGCCCTCAGGGATCTTTGGGCCGTCGATAAACGGCACTTTGAGCACGTAGGACTCGCCAGAACCGTTTTTCTGTTTGCGCAAAACGCTGGAGAGCGGGTTGTTCCAGCCAATCTTGAAGCTGTACTTCCAGTCACCGAAGATGGGGTAGCGAGGGCGTAAGTCCAAGAGGCCGAAACGTGTTTGCGTGGACGGCAGGAATCGGCTGGTTGAGACGTTGCCGATGTCGTCGATGAAGTAAGGGTCAACGGACCCCGGAGCAAGGGGTACTCTAATCAAGTTCAAGGCCACACTCTGGGCGTTTTGGAACTGTTTCTTAGTCCATTCGACTCGGGAAAACTGCTTGGTCAATTTGGCGGCATCATTTCTGAACCAGAACCGGTCCTCGGTGGCCATATTACCGCCCCAATGGGATATCTCAATATCACGCTCGAGACGGGTGCAGGTCACTATTGATCTAGTATGCTCGTAGCGGACGGTGACGGGTGCACTGCTGCCCGGCTTGACTTCCATATCGTACGGGCCATAGGTAAAGGTGCTGCCCTCACGCTTGGGGTCCTCCTCGGATTTGAGAGTAGTAGGCTGGGTGTAGTCCGGGACATCTGTGACACGGAACTTGATGGTTGTCTTCTGCTTGCTGGTGGTGTAGGCGGACGGAGCGAACTGTGGGAAGGTATACGAGAGATATTGCTTGCCATCCTGCTCAATGGCAGCCGGGACAGGAGTGAGAGCAGATTGCAGATGGTATGAAAGCGTTATGGTCAGCTTTGCAGCGGGTTCGAGGGGTTGATGGAGGTGTACGATGAAGTATTGATGCGAGCTATACACGCACACACACACACACACACTGTCAGCACGATCTTTCTTCCCCTACGCTTCTTGGACAGGACTCACCTTGACGGGATCTGCTGTGTCGACGTGACTCTGAACTTCTTCTTCTCTGCTGCGTCCTTCGGCCAGCCCTCGAGGCCGCCAACTTTGCTGCTGGTGTCTGTGGGAAAGGCCACATAGTACTCTGACTGCGGCTGGCGGCCGACATTCTCGACCACAACGTTGATCGACTCCCGCACATAGCTCTTCTCCAGGTTGATTATGCGCACGAGATTGGTATTCTGGAAGACCTGCGGCGGCCTGAAGTTCTTCGGTAGGACCTGGACGGCGGGCTCTGTAGCTGTGGTGTTTGCGGCCGTCGCAGCGAGGGCGCCGCACGAGAGCAGCAGCGCGGCGAGCAGCTTCATGGCGGCGACTGTGAGCGTCCAACGGCCACCCGAGGCCTGCCACTGTCAAGCAAATACGGTAGGATGCTGAGTCGACGTCGCCGTCGTTGTCGTTGTCGTTGATGCTGGGTGTTGTAGATATCAATCACCAACCTAACTAGCTCGTTGTTACTAGCTGGCAAGACGACACTAAGCTCGTTAAGCTGGCTGCGGCGCCGGGCAAACTCCGGTCGAAACAGCAACAACCGAACGACCAGGGACGAGGACGGGCGGAGATCAGTATAAAAGGGACGGCGATGCTGCGGGAAGTGCGCAGACGAGAAGAAAAGGATCTCTGATATGGTCACCGGCTGGCCGTCTCGCTGCTCTACTACTCTGCCTCTGCCTCTGCCTCTGCCATGACTACGTCCGTCTTGCGCGCCAGAAGGGCGTTCGCCAGCAGCTTTCTCAGAGCGCCGGCATGGAAGGGAGCTCGTCAGTACAGCCGGCCGGCGCTGGCGGGCTTGGACAGGTTCCTGAGGGTGTCTGAGGAGGTTCAGGATGCCATTGCTACGGGGAAGCCTGTCGTTGCGCTGGAGACTACTATCTACACTCACGGTACGGAGCATGACGATGAGAAGCCCATTCCAAGAGGAGAGATTATACTGACTGAAGGCTGCAGGATTCCCGTACCCTGATAATGTGGACCTGGCCATGCGTCTTGAGTCCATCGTGCGGTCGACGGGCGGCGTGCCAGCTACGATCGGGGTCATCGACGGCGTTGCGCGCGTCGGGATGAACGAGACAGAGCTGACGGAGCTCGCGTCCACCCCGCAAAGGACAAAAGTGCACAAGGTATCCCGCCGGGACCTTGGATATATTTGTGGAGCTGTAAGAGAAGCCTCTGTGCACGGCGGCTGCGGACTAGTGCTGACGCTGACCTTTGCTCTAGGGGATTCGGGGGAACCTGATGAACGGCGGAACTACGATTGCTGGAACGATGATTCTGGCCCATCTGGCGGGAATCAAAGTTTTTGCTACCGGAGGTCTAGGTAGGTCATCCTATTTGACTATCCATATATGCTGTTGCGGTTTGTGTTTAATAATATTATTATGATTGCAGGCGGCGTACACCGTGGAGGAGAGACCACCATGGATATCTCAGGTGAGAGATCCTCTCAAAGTATAGGAAAGCAAGGTTGATAAAATGCTGACATTGCACCAGCCGACCTCACTGAACTTGGTCGTACACCCGTGGCTGTTGTCAGCTCTGGCTGTAAGAGCTTCTTGGACATCCAGCGGACTCTAGAATATCTAGAAACCGAAGGCGTTGTTGTTGCTGCCTTTGCAGACGGACGCAAGGGAGATATTGATTTCCCAGCTTTCTTCACCCGAGACAGTGGCATTAAAGCGCCTAGAGTCATTCAAAACGAACTGGATGCCGCTGCCATCATCTGTATGTCGTTATGTCTTATATCAATTCTATTCGATGCTAACTGCTTTCTAGATGCTCAGTCACAGTTACAACTCAAGTCGGGAATGCTCTTCACCAATCCAGTACCAGAGGAGCACTCATTCCCCAAACCGGAAATGGATGCTATCATCACTCGAGCTATTGAACTCGCCCATCTCGAAGGCATCCAAGGCAGTGATAACACCCCCTACGTCTTGGCTAAGATTGAAGAGCTCAGTGGCGGACGCAGCGTAGCTACTAACAGGGCTCTCGTCGAATACAACGTAGAGGTCGGCACCAAAGTAGCTATCGAGCTTGCAAAGCTCGAGTCGGAGAATGGCAAGGATGTGGATCGGTGAGCTGGCACTCCTTTTAGTCTTTACTGGGGGCTACGAGGACTAGCAGGCTGATTGTTATGTTTGTTTCTTATTTAGATATAGCACCGTAGCTGGCAGCCTTCCAATGAATAAAACTCTTGCCGAAGAGGCTCAGGACAGCATCGAATTGTCTGGTGAATCTACGGAGACTTCTTCAGTTCAGGAGCTCAAACAAGACGTGCCAGATCTGCTGGTAGCTGGCTCTCTTGCAGTTGATCTCGCCTGCGACTATGCGCCGTTAACAAACGGACCCTCAGATGGTTCGCCAAAGCTACAAACCTCAAACCCTTCAGTCATAACCCAGACTCTAGGAGGTGTTGGACACAACGTAGCCCTTGCAGCAAGCTATATGGGCAGCTCCGTGATGTTCTGCAGCGTAGTTGCAGACGATATCAGCGGCCGAAGCGCTTTGGACACTATACAGGACTCATATAACCCTTTCTTTCAGTCCGAGGGTATACAGTTACTCCCTTCGGCTCCTAACGCCAGAACAGCACAATACATAGCAGTCAACGATGCCAAAAAGGATCTAATGATCGCCATGGCAGATATGGGCATTCTCGAGCTGCCCGCGAGCAAGCTTAACTTCCGCACGTACTGGGAGCCGCTTGTCAAAGATCAACCCGTGCAGCCTTCATGGGCTGTTGTGGACGCAAACTGGGGCTCAGAGGCAGCTACTGAATGGATACAACTTTGCAAGCGTCAGGGTATGAAAATTGCGCTGGAGCCTGTGTCTTCTCCAAAGGCTGCAAGGTTATTCTACCGACAGAATAATACATCCAGCCATGCTCCAGTTATAAGGGCCACGGATATGGCTCCTGATAGCCACGTTATTGATCTCGCGGCTCCAAACCGGTATGAGTTGGCTGCCATGCATGCCGCAGCACGAGATACTGGCCACTTTGATAGCCCCGAGTGGTGGCGGATCATCGATGCCCTCCAGCTACCTAGTAATGGATCAAGAGTCCGTTTAATCTCACTTACAAACACTGAGCTTGTCAATGAGGGAATACCTCAACAGACTATACAGCTTCTTCCATTAATACCATGCATATTGACCAAGCTGGGTCCTCAGGGGGTGTTATTGACCCAGATTCTATGGCCTGGAGATGAGCGGCTGACAATGAAGGAATACGCTCCGTATATATTTGGTCGAGGACAGGTTGACGATAGCCCAGTTGGAGGAGTTTATATGCGTTTGTTCCCGCCGGAGGAGACACTTTCGGATGCTGATATCGTTAGTGTTAACGGCGCTGGTGATACCCTACTTGGCGTAGTTATGGCTGCGCTTGGAAGAGGAGGACGAGATCGTGAAGTACGTGTGGAGGATGTGATTCCAATTGCACAGAGAGCAAGTGCTATGACGATGAAGAGCAAGCATGCCGTCAGCCCCGAGATATCCCAACTTGCTCCGTTACTGGAGTCGTTGTAATTGCTATCTCTACACACTTGTATTTTAGACGATACGAATCAATATGTAATCATTTCAGCTCAATATGTCCAATGTAGCAGCTAGAGCTTCACCTTCAGCTACAAATACATGCTATTAACAAACATATAAAAGAATAATTCCTGTACAGTTACTCCTGTAAGATACTCCTCGCACTCACACCTTCATTCACGGGCAGCTCCCTAACGCCGTGAAGACCATTGATGCTATTTGTAACAGGATCAAAACTCGGGGGTATATAGGTCACATCCAACAACCCAATTTGAGCCAAAACGCTTGCTTGGTCCCAGTATATATTCTCATGACATATTTTCCCTCCTCGAAAGCTTACCACGCTGACAATGGCTACCTCCACAGCCAGGTTCGTTGGTGGTATGCCCGGAAGAATCCAGGGAATCTCCTGTGTGTGTTTAAAAGAAAGATACATTTCATCCACGAGATGGTCACTACCTTTAGTCCGAGATATAAGCCGGATCTTTAGTGATGGTGGATTTCGAGGGATAAACTCTTCCTCGTAAAACCGACGGAGGGCATCGTGGCCAATCCCTAGAACAACGTCCGTTATGTAAACTAGGTTTCTCTACAGGTATCAGGAAGCAGAAATTGGGTATTGTGCAAGAAGAAGAATTTGAAAGCGCGTGCTAACCTCCAGCGCGAGTTGGGACGTAGTTAATATGTGCCCCATCTGCATAGGAATCCAAAGTCCCCTCGAGGTCTTTGGAAGCATACTTCATGAGAAGATGTCTTTCCCATGTTGGTTCGATATCTGGAGTCATCTCGAACCCTTGTCTGAGGCAGGATACTGTTCGTGACCAGGCCAATCGCGCAGTGACTGGATCATACTGCGGTAGATCGTGCTGGGCAAATCCAACTTTAGAATGGGCGTAGACGTAACATCGCTCTTTGCTGAGATGCGCCTGTGGTCCCGCTAGATGTATCTTGAGACTGAGGGATGAGATGCTCCGGGACTCAAAGGTTGGTATGTGAGTGGGATAGTATGCCACAACCGCACATAGCCTAGGCATAGGCTTCACGCATGCCTCCAGGACGAGCGATGCAGCTTCACCGTATGCTGTAAGAAATTTGCGGTAGGACGCATCACAATTAGCATCAAGTAGTCACGCCACAGATGCGCTCATGGAGCAACCTCGATAACCCACCGACTATTGCGTATCTATTCCCAAGCTCCATTGAGTCTTGCAAGCCCTGAAGCTGAGAATCAAACCTCTTGGGGCTGTCTGTGTGCGGCAAAAATGCAGTATCAAATCCTTCTTCCTTGAACTCATCGAATATCAAAGGATCAAAGTCTATGCTGTCTGCGGCAATGACGATGTTCGGATTTGTTTCATCCCATGAAAAACGCACTTCATTGCGACTCCTAGCCGGCTCACTGTACCGCACGGAATTCTTTTCCTGCACTGAATGGCGCCGTGGATGGAGAGCTTTGGCAGCGAATGATTTCATGATTGGTAGGCAGGATGCAGCGAGATAATATGGCTCACGGGGATTAGGAGGCTGAAGAAACGGAAGCATCATGGCTATATATGAACTTTCAGCATTTTGATGGTTGGCTCAAGAGCTTTTTTTGTCGTATGCTCAATTGTTGGAAGGATATCAGGCCGAATCTTAGAGTTTGTATATCAACGTCATAGTTTCAGGGGGGGCAAAGACGTAACTGTTCAAGGACAGTTAACCAACACAGTCAAGTGACTGGTAATTATTTAGTTATATGAATGCCGAATGAAAACTAGATACAGTATTAGAGGTTAGATATTCATAGCTAAAATATTCGTACATACTGTTGCTCAAGTTACGGTGTCAAGGGCGTACAACGGCGATATGGATATGCAGGCTCTGGACGCATAATTCTCGTGTTAGCATGGTTTGTTAACCACCAAGGATAGTTAGTTAACTAGATCAGAGAGTCTGTCTTGATCAAAGACGATGTCGTCAGTAGTCCACTGGCTCGGGCTTGCTTCGCCGATTCGCTCCATCTTGATATGAGCCGGGATTTCTTGTATCTAGTGGATTTCTCAGCCACAGTGTACTCCGTAGTTAAAGTGTTTCTAGCAAGCTAGGTACGTACCGACCAGAGTGGCTTGTAGCACTCTGTAACTCCTCTGCCAGGTCTTGAAAGACACGACCCTACCCCGGAAATCAGTCAATATCGCGTCTACCAAATGTGATGGTCGCCATCCGCCACGGCCGGGAATAGGGCTTACCAGGCGCCCAGACCTGGAACCAGCCAGCAGCAAAGACTACCAGTAGATAACTGCCTAGCCAATCCGTAGCAGCGACTATGCAGCGCACATCCGGCTGAGAAACAAGAGAAACAAGAGAAACAGGGCATCGATGTAAGCGCCAGCACCAACTGACAGCGGCTGTGGTGCGTCACCGGCCGTCCTCTCAGGCCGCTCTCTGGCCGTTCAGCACGCCCACCTGAAGCCGCCGAGGTTTCGCCAGGCGCCTTTGATGTCATCCCGGCCGTCTCTGCAGGTTTCTTTTTCCTGGCGAGCCAGTAGTTCGTTTTTCTCTTGACGCTTCAGGGTCTTTTTGCAGCGGACCAGGCCAATAACCGCTGGCATCTCCGCCGACCAAGCTCGCCACATCGTCACTCTGTGGACACATCTCCATTCGTCATGGCGGGCTCTGGGGATATAAGAAAAGTCAGCTATCGTCCAGGTTGAGGCGCGGCGATACTCAATTGCGGTTCCTCTGGTCCCTTTTTCTGGTGGTGATTTCCTTCTGCCCTGACCCCGGGGCGTGTTTTATATTGCTTGCCCTTTCATCTCACGTCGACGCAGACGCAGCAGCCGAAGAGAAGAGACGGACTGACGGAGGACGACGAAGAAGACGCCGTCTCTTGCTGCTGGCTGGCTCAGTTTGCCTGTCCTTCTCTTTGCTTCACTCTCATTGTCTGTGTGGATTGAATAGTTATCGTTACAGCTTCATCGCCGTCTTTCACCTCCGTCCCTAGACCCTAGACCTACTGCTAGACTTCACGGCCGCCATGCGCAGCTAGCAACACCAGCAACCACTCGATTTCTCTCGTTAACGGCGCCTCGCACAGCTTTAACAGCTTCAGCAGCTCCAGCCAGGCTCGTCTCTCTCTGCGAGAGCCAGCAGGATGGCCGTGGGAGACGCCATCGACCAGCAGAGCGGGACGGGGCAGCGCTCCAGCGGCATCTCCATCTCGACCTTTCTCGCCTCGCTCGCGACGGCCATCGTCGTCTTCGCCGTCGAATTCATCATCTTCCTCATCCTCAAGAGCAAGTTGACCAGAATCTAGTAAGTCTTTTTTCCGCTTTGCAGTGTTGGTGGTGTTGTGCTGGTTGCTGACCCTCTGTAACTACATAGTCAACCGCGCACATATCTGGTCCCCGAGCGAGAGAGGACTGCGCCGTCGCCAGCTGGCCTGTTTCGATGGATTATACCTGTTTTCCGCACGTCGAACTCGGAGTTCATCAAGAAATGCGGCCTGGATGCTTACTTCTTCCTGCGTTACCTACGGATGCTGCTCAAGATCTTCATCCCGCTCGCGATCATTATCCTCCCTATCCTGATTCCCGTCAACAAGGTCGGCGGTAGAGATAGAGGCCCCATAGACCCGCTTGGGCATGGCTTCATTACTCGATACAACGTCTCCGGGCTGGACCAGCTGGCGTGGGGGAATGTCCGGCCTGAACACAGCCAGCGGTACTGGGCACACCTGATTCTCGCCGTCATTGTGGTTGTCTACGTCTGCGGCATCTTCTTCGACGAGTTCAGGGGCTACATACGCCTACGACAGTCGTATCTGACCTCTCCTCAGCACCGTCTGCGTGCGTCGGCCACCACCGTACTGGTCACGTCTATCCCCAGCAGGTGGCTATCAGTCGATGCGCTCGATACCCTATTTGATGTCTTCCCTGGCGGCGTCCGCAACATCTGGATTAACCGGGACCTCGACCAGCTAAACGCCAAAATCAAACTGCGGAACCAGCTGGCCTTTACGCTCGAATCTGCTCAGACCGAGCTGATCAAGAAGTGCAAGCGAGCTCACTTGAAACAGCTCAAGGCCGAGGCCAGGAAGCAAGGGAAACAGACAAAGGAGACCAAACAGCAGATCCAGGCTGAAAACGACCGCAGAACTACCCAGCTCGTTGAAGGTGCTGGTATTAGCTCTGGAGACCCTCACCAGATTGCTCACACTGTCCAGGACCTCCTGCACCCTAAACGCCACAAAGTACATCAGGTCGGTGCCAAAGTCAGTTCCAAAGTCAGCCACACCGTTGTAGGCGGTTTGAAGAAGATTGGCGGAAGCGTCCATCGTCCAGGAGGCCACCACCACCGCCCAGCAGATCCCCAGGGTAACACTGAAAATGACACCGATGACGCAGAAGCCAGACCCTCCAGCTCGTCACAGACCAACCATCATCCCATGGGTATGGATGGGACTGTTTTTGAACGTCACGATGATGGCCGTCGATTGACCGCGCCCAGTCCCGATATTAGCACCAGCCCGGCTCCTCCTGATGCAGAACAAACTGGTAATAACAAGAAAAAGGACGAATATGACGTCGACAAGGAGTATCCTGTGGCGTACAACGAAGAGTATCAAGAGGACGACTATGGTGAACCAGTCTGGAAGAAGTATATTCGTGAAAAGGACCGAGAGACCATGCGTTTGCCTATCTTTGGTTTGGACTGGATGCCCTCGCTCCCCCTTCTCGGTAAGAAGGTTGATACCATATACCACTGCAGAAAGGAGGTTGCTCGATTGAACCTCGAAATCGAGATCGACCAGCAGCATCCAGAGAAATTTCCCTTAATGAATTCGGCTTTTGTACAGTTCAATCACCAAGTTGCAGCCCATATGGCCTGCCAAAGTGTCAGCCATCATATCCCAAAACAGATGACTCCTCGCATGGTAGAGATCTCTCCTGACGACGTTATCTGGGACAACATGTCCATCCGATGGTGGGAGCGATATATTAGGACGTTTGGTGTAATGGTAATTGTAGGAGCCATGGTTATCGGCTGGGCTTTCCCTGTCGCCTTTACCGGCCTTTTGTCGCAACTATCATACCTAGAGAACCATTTTGTTTGGCTGCGGTGGCTTGGAAAGCTTCCAGAGTGGTTGATATCTGCCATCCAGGGTATTCTCCCTCCTCTGTTTCTTTCAATCCTCATGGCTCTCCTGCCTCTGGTCCTTCGATTCTTGTCTCGGAACCAGGGAGTCCACACAGGCATGGCTATCGAACTCACCGTACAAAATTACTATTTCGCCTTTCTCTTTGTCCAAGTCTTCCTCGTCGTCTCGATTTCTTCTGGATTTTCAACCATTATCGACTCGCTGAAGAACGTGCTGAGTGTGCCGGACCTCTTAGCCCAGAATATACCCAAAGCTAGCAACTACTTCTTCTCCTATATGGTTCTACAAGCCATGTCCGTGAGCGCGGGAGCGTTGGTTCAGATTTTTGCCTTGATCAGCTGGTTTCTTCTTGCGCCCATGCTCGATAATACTGCGAGAAAGAAGTGGGCGAGAGCCACTAATCTCAACCAAATGCAATGGGGGACTTTCTTTCCTGTTTATACCACGCTGGCATCAATTGGTATGTATCATAGGTTGTCGACCACTTGACTTGATAAGCTGCTAACTTTTTATCTAGGCCTGATTTACTGTATCATCTCGCCGTTGATCATGGTGTTCAATGTCCTTACCTTTGGTCTTTTCTGGATTGTCTATCGG
The DNA here is from genome assembly GCF_000150975.2 of Nannizzia gypsea CBS 118893. Lineage (NCBI taxonomy): Eukaryota > Fungi > Ascomycota > Eurotiomycetes > Onygenales > Arthrodermataceae > Nannizzia > Nannizzia gypsea. The sequence goes on along the minus strand of NW_003345200.1, from coordinate 67,321 downwards.
TACAATACGCTCTATGTTACCAAGTTCCGTTTCGACACTGGTGGTTTGCTGTTCCCACGAGCTATCAATCAACTCTTTACCGGTCTTTATGTGATGGAGATCTGCCTTATCGGAATGTTTTTTCTTGTCCGAGACGAGAAACAAGAAGTTGCTTGCGAAGGCCAGGCTATCTGCATGATAGTCGTCTTGATTCTCACCATTCTCTTCCAGTATTTCCTTAACGAGGCCTTTAACCCGTTGTCGCTCTACTTGCCCATCACCTTGGAAGATGAGGCCACGCGACGCGATGAAGAGTTTGCTCGTGCCCAACGTCGCAGACGGGGAATCGAGGAAGAAGACGACGATGAGTTGGACAAGGATTGCCAGCGAGAGGATGGCGAGAAGGGCGGCTCAATCGAGCTAAGTGCAATGGGCAATAATCAACACCACGAGCCAACTTCTCCCCTTTTCCTCGGCTCCGGACTCAACCGCGTCAGCGGTTCGAAGAAGAGCAGACGCAAATCCTGGGCTGACAGGTCATCTAACAGCCGCTCACCATTCTTCGGCGGACGTTCTGACCCTAGCATGCCAACCATCCGGACGATACGCAAGAAGCTTGCGCTGGACACTGAGTCACAAGCCCCAGCAACCCATGCTATCGGCCAGTCCCTGTTCTCTGGCATCCACGATGAGCTTGAGGATTTGACGCCTGAGGAGCGTGACCAGCTCGTTCAGAGAGCCTTCCAGCACGAGGCTCTTCGTATGAGACGTCCAGTTATCTGGATACCTCGGGACGACATGGGCGTTAGTGACGATGAAATCTTCCGTACTCAACGGCTCACGAAGCACATCTGGATTAGCAATGAGTACCAGGCCTTGGACGGCAAGTGTCGAGCCATATTTAGTCGAAGCCCTCCTGATTTCTCAGAAGTTGACCTCATTCAATTGTGATTTGCGATTAGCGAATGGGAGGTGTTTTGTCTATCCTTTTTATTGCCTAGCATTTAAGCGTGCCCTCTGTTTTGCATACCCCTTTTTCACCTAAAATTCTACTTCCTATAACTAGACCTAAGATTTATGCTTTCCTTTTCCCGTCTCGGTGTTTCTTCTTCTACTTCTTTCCACCCCTGCTAGCAGAGTCCATAGTTACCATTTGTAATGGCTATAGAATCCATTCAAGAACATTAGTTAAAACACCTCACATCACTTCTAGCCTGTAACCTGATGGCCTTATATTCGTTCATCAGCGGTCAAACATAGGTCTAAACCTTCCAGAATCTAAAACTCCCTGAGCCATTTCCTTGCCTCGTTGGCCTTTTCGTCTGAAGAATCGTCATCATTTAAAAACAGGGCATATGCTTTTCGTTTCAAACTACGTCTAGCCACATCGCAGTCGATACGAATATCGTCAATCAGTGCTTCACGGCTAACGTAGTCATATTCAGGTCGAATATAGCCGAGAATAAGCAGGTTAAGCGCCGTGCCATAAAAATCAGGAAAGTGGTGGAATAGTGGACGTTGGCCGGACGTATCAGTATCAGCAGAAGACGGAGACGACTCCATTGATAGATGGGGCAGGATGTGAATTTCCTGGGCTCGGTTAGCACATTGGCCGTAGCTGAGAGCGAAAAATGTAGACGTACCACTGAGCGGACGGTATTCTTGTAGAACGGGTTATAGCCGATGCTCAGCACGCAGGGAAAGATATCAGTACCGCTCTTTGCTGCTGGCTGATCGGCTTCATCATGTTCGGTGCGGGTATGCTTGAACTGTGACGGGTCCAGGGTTGCAACGCCATAGTATACGCCCTGCTGGAGATCAGGATACTCTGACAGCGTCTCTGCGGGGATATTTGCAGTAGGAATACCGAGCTATGAGGTTCAGTTAGCACTGGACCAAATAAGTGAAGCCGTATAATCATCTTTGAACAGAATTTATACAGGATTATCTGCTTCGACCTCGGGTATTTCTGTAAGCCAGACAGAGAGAGAGTGGCGTATATCAAAAAAGAGACCAGACGGCAAACGTGCAGCCGCCGCCAATGCATCAAGCAGCAAACAAGACAAGTGTATATAAAGACTCCTTACCTCCTTGCTGCCTCTTCCAAAACCCTTGATCACTGGCCCTGACATGCGGATGGGAAACGGGGCCTCTGGTCCAGCGTTGGGGCCGGCGAAATCGTCCCTTGGGCCGTCTGGTCGCATCTTGGCCTGATTAAGTACAAAGCAGCTATTCAAACAGTACTTAGTCCTCCTTACAGCCTCTCTCCTGTTCGTTTTACTTGTGTCTCCTTCTTCCTCTCGTTCTGTTGTCTTCCGGAGGGTTCAAATGTCACTTTTATATCGCCCAAGATCTCCGTCATGTGATTGACCCCGGCACACCCGCTGGCCTTTTATATGTATTATCATAAACTACAAGAGGACGAACAGACAAGAAGACGAGGGAGAGGAGAATCTCAGTGGTTTAAGCCGCCTATAAGAGTAGCCGCGGCGGCGAGAAGTGTCTAGAAGATGTTCTTGAAGAAGTTCCTAAGGCCGGCTAGTCATTCAGTCTGCTCCGGCGGCTCCTCGCCCTCCCTATGTCCCTTGCCAGCCATCGGCGGATACTCCTGGTCGTTGACCGTCTTCTTCGGCACGCAGGTACACCATTCCTCCTTGGGGACGCTGTCCAGGACGCCGGGGACGTGAAGACCGCATCCTCGCCATGTCTTTTGCTCTGTTGAGATCAAAATAACCCGTCAGTTATAACCATACACATAGTGGTGGCTGGCCGGCGCAGCCCCTCCCCCGCCATCGTTCTCGTATTCTGGCGCACAAAGGGGAAGAAGGACAAACCGCAAACGCCACAGGTAGCTGGTCTACACATTTTGATGCTGTGCTATGGCTTGGTGTATCGAGTGTCTGCTGCTTGGTTGCTCGGTTGTCCTGCTCTCTCAGTTAGCTGTAGCTTGTGAGATGGGCTGGGGTAACTTATTAATAGCCACTTACCGTTTGGCTCTGTGGAATTGCGCTTCCTCTGGGCCAAGGATCCAGGAAATCATAAATAACTACCTGGTTGAGGACTCGGCGGTTATAGCTGATGGCTTATATAGTTACCATTTGGTAGCCCCCAAATCGAAGGTGACAGCTTCAAGCTAGTCGGCGACCTCGGGCTTCATCGGTGTTGTGTCTCCCTTGCGCAGCCGCAGGGAACAATGGACTAGTTGAATACGGGATACCAAACACAAGTAGGAGATAGTTAAATGGTTAGTTTTCTATGTTATCTTTGTGTTGCTGGCTGATCCCCAGCAAGGGCCCTAAAAGCTTGGTGTGTTTGTTTATTTAGCCCGTACGCTATTTTTAATATCCAGGGTGAATCCCCAGGCCGCTTCCCCGGCATCGATGCTGGGGGGTGGACGGGAAGAAAACACGGAGGAGAATAACGCATCCCTCGAGGGAAAAGGGCGGAGTGTAAAATAAAAAG
>NW_003345200.1:57814-63780 GCF_000150975.2 Nannizzia gypsea CBS 118893 | reverse complement strand
TGGAGTTACGGAGCGCCCTGTAACACCTACTATGGTTCATTTTTTTTCAGAGATGACCCTACCATTTCAATCGCTTATGGGGGGTGGATGTTAAGGAGGAAACCCGGGGGGGGAATAATTCCCCCGAGGGAAAAGGGCGGAGTGTAAAATAAAAAGAATAAGATCCCAAGAGAACAGAAAAAAAAAAAAAAAAAAAAAAAAAAAAAAAAAAAAAAAAAAAAAAACAGATGAAAGAGAGGGACGATTAGTCCGCTCTGCGGATGCCCAAAAAAAGTGTGTTGACGCCGTGTTTCCCCCAGGTGTATGTTATACCTTCATCCCGTTACACTCCGTTTCCCTCCCAATAACCGCCGTCGTAATTGCAGCTGAATGAATGTAAGGCGAATGAGACACTAGAAACAAGATATAAATCATGCCGAAGTGCTAATTCGGGTGGCTCTCATATGCATGGCAAAAACTAGACGACTCTTTAGTTACGGCTCGACTCTTGATGTAGAACAAACAACTTACATTCATGACAATAAGCATGGGGATGTCAAAGACATCCCGTTTGACAGTCCAGCAATAGCTGCACTCGACTTTGCCGTCGCGGAACCCAAGCTGGTTCATGCCAGCTTCGCCAGCAATCTCACCTTTGCCCCATCGGCGCAGCCCCCGCCCGTTCGTCGTGGCTCCGTTAGCGTTACTGCCATTGAGCTCGTTTGCCTCGCTGCTGCTGGCTTCGCCATTCTGCCCGGCATCAGCCTCGCCGTTGCTACCAGCGAGTATGTCGCTGTCTGCCTTGGTCTTGTACTTGAGCAGCTTGCAGGTAGTCATCACGCTACCACGAGAGTCACCGAAGGCAAGCTTGGCAAAGTCTTCGTAGAATTCAATTACACTATCGTCGTCTAGCAGTTCGGCGAGAAAGACGGGCTGAGTGCGTGGTGTAGCTGCTGTGCTGGAGTTGTATACATCGGAGCTATAGGGCCTTGGTGTATAACTTCCTCGAGATGTCGAGTCAGTAACGAGACCCGATGAGCCACCGGTGTTGACGTTATGGTTTGGTTCCTTGCCCAGCAGCACTTCCTTTCTCCAGCCAGTGAGGATGCTAAACTCCTTCCCTACTGCAGCAATCTCGCCGGTTCGCCGACAAACTATCGTTGGAGTGCCACATGCATTGATGAAGTCTTCGTACTCCCAGAGTGTGCGCTGAAAACATTTCTCCATGAATATCAGGTCATCTCGGTTTAGAGTTTTTGTTGTCGCGATAAACGATGGCCGAATGGATGCCAGTGCTTTGGCAATACGCAGGGTCTTTTGTGGAGAGAAACGACGCTGGATGAATGCCGTTAAAGAGTGGAAGCCGCTAGTATAGGAATACGGATCCTTGACGCTGTCGTAGATAGACGACGCATTCTTATGCCTGCGCCTGCCGCCGAGGTTCAAATTTTGCTGCTTAAGCTGGGGTGTTGACACCACTGGCTGCTGCCTCTGTTGGGACACGGATGCGTTCGGTCTAGAGCTGAACGCCCCGGAATTCGTCGTGTCTTCAAACGTTGCTGAGTTGGTTGTCATCATCGGACTTTCATTGGAAGCAGGACTGGCAAAATTGGCCGGGGCACTTTCGATCGCGAATGCATGCGGCTTGTCCGACATATTTCCCGCCACCATGTTGGCATTTGAACCGTATATACTCCTCCTATTGACGGGTGCAGTTTGCGTCCAGTCATTCATACCAGATTCGTTGAACAAATAGGGCGTCTGATTACTAGGGCTCTCAGCAAAGTTGGATCCGGCAAGACCGAATGTCCCAGAGCCGTTCTGGCCAATTGACCCGCGTTGGGCGCCGCTATCGCTAGGTGGTGTGTCACCTACCCCTGTCGCCATATGTCCAAGCATCCCGAACTCCAAAGCACCATAATGGTTCCCAAAGTTCATGCTGGCAAGATCAAAGTTGAACAGCGCGGGGTCGCTAGGATCAAAGAAGGCTGAATTAAATTGACCTGGAGCAGCATTTGCCGTTGATGGCGTCTCACTTGCAGATTGCGGGAGAGACGGAGAAAGAACCGGATTTGGCATTCCTTGACCTATTTGATATGTGGGCGAAACAGGAGACTGGGAAGCGTAATTTTCAGGTCCTACCGTACTGTCATGCAGTTCGTTTTTGTTTTGGGGGAAGCTATTATAATCCGGAGACTGCTGAGTACTGTAAAAATTGGGCGATGTCATCTGTTGAGGGACGCCGGGAGAAGTGTTTGATCCATTGACGTTGTTTTGTGCAGCGTTCCTCTGGTTATAGAGGGTTGCTCCTACCCCGGCCATCAATACCTCATTTGGCGCATCGTGAAGGTATTTGGCCTTCTTTCTTACGCCGTCATGGCAGGCATCTTGAAATCCGCGCTTGATACAACGCTGACACGGTCTCTCATCACCTAGGAGTAGCAGAAGTGCGAGGTGCGTTAGCTCTACATAGCCATTATAGCATAAAGGGCTTACATACCACAAGTTAGATGGCCCCGCTGGCAAGCGTAACAAGCTCGCTTGGCCTTTTTCCGCTTCGGTCTTGAAGGGTCCTTCGCCGCCTTTGCAGCTGCAGCTTTCTTCTCAGCAGCTACCATATCAGCCATCTCATCATTATTTGTCTGGATATATTGAGATGAAGCTGGCGCATTCTCGCCATTGACGGCCATGTTGTCAGATTCCTGACCAGTAGTTTGGTGCGGGGACATGGTATCTGAGCACTCCCGGGAGCTAGTCGTCATAATAAAAGCCTGCCGCTATAGCTATTTATATAACGCGGAGGTCTTAGTTGGGAATGGAACGGCACGGTGCCTCCTCCCCCGAAGAAACAGGCACCAAAACGGAAGACGAGCGTGGATGAAACGCCGCCAACTCCGGAACCCAAGAAAACGTGTCTGTACGTCTGCGTGGTATTGCGTTTGAGTGGCCGGGGGGGTATTATCAGAACAAACGGTGTGTGTGAGAGCGTGTGTGAGGGGACGCAAAAGCTGTGGTGGCGCTGTCAAGAGAGGGAGAAAGGCTTTGTGGTCCAACTACCAGTGTCTGTGTGCTGGATATTTTTCTTTTTCGGGACGATCGATGCCCACGTTCAGCGGTCCAAGGCTTGTCGACTTTCCCCGTCCAAGTGTGATAGTCTCCCTGGCGCGAGAGAGGTGATTATTCTTCTTGTTGATGTGAGTTTCAGGATGTGGGATCGCACTACCACGATGACGGCCCTGGATTCAACTGGTCCAGGTGAAGCTTGGCCGGTTCGCTAATGCACGAGTAAAGGGTCAAGCTGAGGTTTCACGGCAGGGAAAAAATAACGACGCCTTTTTGGGGAGGTATGAAGGTCGAAGAGAGGGCTGTTATGGATCACGCGGCCGTGGCGAGTATAGCTCGAGTTGGATGTCGTGCGACAAAGAAAAATGCAGCAAGCTGATTGAAGGTATTTCGATCGAAACAGAGATCAGAGGTCAAACACCAATGGCATCTTTGTGCAGGGCTGGCCGAGATGAAATCGTTGGACGAAGCTTGCAAAGCTAACACAGCGCACAGATCGCGGGATTGTGAAGTCGAACAATGCAAGTCAAGAGTCAGAACGGGGGTGCTCAACGGACGGAGTACGCAGCAAGACTGGGCGCGGGGGTTTCGTTCGACCAAAGAGAGACCTTTCTCGTCCGTATCGTATTTCACGTATGCAAAGACGAGGCTGGAGGCTGAAAGCTGCGAATACAGGAGCGCGGGTGTCGGCCAGATCTGGGGTGTTGATGGGAGAATAACCGAAAGCTGGGGTTCTCAGTGGTGCCTGAAGAGCGAGAGCCGAGCTGCAGCGTATAATGGCCTTCGCATGGATACATCGAAACGAAGGAGATGAAAGGGGGCGTCGAGGGAGAATATATTGATGGCTTTCGTCACGGTGGTCGTTGATAAATGGTGATGACGATGTGGTGGTCGTAGGGAGAGATAGTTAAGAGACAGTCAAGCAGTTTTTTCCCAGTGGGGAACGTCGAATATGGCAGCAACTGGCGGTTGGTAACTTTTTTGCCTGTGATAATAATATCACCGGCGCAAGGCAGATGAATCTGGTCTGTTCGTAACGGGCCTCACAAAAATCGATTCAACTATCGAGCCTATAAGAGCGTAAGCCCAGTCAGCATCAATTCGGCTTGATTCCTCTCTGCCCTTTACTTTTTCTCTCCCTTCTGTTTCTGAAGGCGCTCCTTTTCGGCTGGCTTTTCCTTTGGTCTTTGTGGAGGAATCTCCACCAGTGTCCCCAGTGCCAATCGTCTCTAGTTAGTCACTCACGGCTAAGGGCCGATGGGCTCTTCTCACGCGACCTGTTATTCCTTCGGCTTTTCGTCTCAACGAAAGGACGGACTCACTCATGTTCATTCTGATTGCGGGCGTGGGACTTGACTTCTGCGCCAAGATGGAAAGGCCGGCTTCGCTAAAAGGAAAAGAAATAATTATTAATTCAGTCCTTTCTTTTTCCCAGTCGTTTCTTTTAGGCTGCTCGCGAGGCAGGGGTTTTCCTGGTAAGCTGCTGGGCTCTGCAGATGCCCCTCGCTCAGAGGTTTGTACGTATAACTATCGAACAGCAGCCAAGGTATCGCCTCCTTTTCTGTCGCTGACATTTATAGCAATGCAATTGACTGCCGTCATGGAAAATTTTTAAGCTGGACAGGCAGACTATGTTCCCCTGAAGTGGCAAACATCTCCCCTTAACTAAAAATGCTTAACTGCGGTGAAGCAGTGGTTGCATCATTTTTTGCAATCGGCCAGGGCTGGCCATAAAAAATAACGATTCAGGCGCATTCCATAGACGACCCAGCTCGAGACACGTATTTGTTGGTAAATATGTTTCAGGGTTATTGTCAACATCGGCTATCCAATTTCCCGGGCTAAAGAGCTTTCAATGGCCGAAAATGCTTGCCGCACAGTCGCGCGAATTGGCAACCAGTCTGATCACAGTAGTTCGTATTGATGCAGTCGTTAGTGTTTGGCTGGCTTCATGAACAGGGTCCAAGTCGCAGTTTAACTATGCGGTCCGATCGACACAGCAATCTTCCATATCTCTTTCTCTATGCAGTCTGCTGAATCCCAGCTAGTTAGCGCATGCCACGCACCAACGGGGACTGCTCCAGAGTTCGCAGGAAGCGTTTCAGGGTAGATAGAAAAAGGGAATATGGCTGATTTACCCTGCTAGTTACATTGCCGAAGCAAATCGGCGAGCTGCCTATACCGGACGAAACTTCGACGAACGGAGCGCACCAAGTCCCAATGCAGGCCCGATCCGTGGAAGAAATCGAGGCGAGGGATCACAGCCAGCCAGTAATGTTGTTGTGGCTGCCATCGAAAGGCCTGTTGCTGCTGTCTTTCAGTGTGTCAGAATGCCGCAGCGAACAAGAGGACTGGCTATGCGCCGATAGTCGCACACGCTCTGTCTCCAGGTAACATGAACTCGTTCCATGGGCCGTGTGCCGTCCCGGGATACAGACTCCTGGGGTGCTTTTGTTCCACAGATCTTATGCTTGTTTGTGTTGCTTGTGGATGTTCAAGAATCGATGAAAAGTTGAGGTTGAAGTTGACGTTTGACATTTTGTGGCCTGACGTTGGAATTGCCCAAAGCGGTAACTCATCAACTCGTAAATGCCACCAATATCAATATCAACGCCAACTACTGCTATCAAAAATACAATAAACACATTACAGGCTGGGCCAGTAAGCCAACGGCGTTTCGATCTATGCTAACCAGCTAGCTGTACTCCGCGCCGTCTCCGGGTACAGTGTCACTGAAGAATATCTCCAATAAGTATAATGCCTGTTGGTTGTGTACTTTAGGTGACATCGATACTGATTCGCCCTCTAGGAATTGGAATCTGGGATCTTCATGAGATTCCCCGCGCTCTAGCCGTAGCTATCCAGTTTGCTTTGCTGTATATTCTGGGATTCAAGCATCGAATCCGCGCATGCATTTGTCGATT
>NW_003345200.1:0-57406 GCF_000150975.2 Nannizzia gypsea CBS 118893 | reverse complement strand
AAAAACCCAAAGACATAAGAATTTCCAAGGGAAGGCTTTTCATGTCTCTTTCGGGCTTTCCCGGATTCCCCTTTGTAGGTTCCCCAGGATTGAAAATGGGTTCCAGGGCGTTATTTTTTAGGAAACGGCCGGAAAGCTTGAGATTCATCGCTCTCCAGGGATTTTCTTGCAGCTGACATGGACCGTCAGGTAAAGGATCTGGATGTTTTGAGGCTGCGGCCAGGCATCCCCTCACCATTGCCAGGAGCCCATCTAGGCAGTCGGTTTTTTGGATAGACCTGAATTTCCTGGATTCTCAAACTTGAGTTTTATATGCTCATTGGTGGAGACATCTTTGTGTAATTCATTCAGAGGCTGATATATGTTTTTATATCAAGGCTGAGGCCGTAAAGCCACCTCTAAGCGTGTGCACTGCCTGGAGATCTGGCCCTTGCTTTTAAAAATTTATTGCTTTGCTCGGAGTTGACCCAATTCAAGGTGCGCATTATCAGCCGACTTGACTTTGTACAACGTCGCTTCGCACTTTGACCTTTGGGTCTTATAGCCCAGATCCACGGGTTAGAATCACGTTTCAGAATAAGAGAATCAACGACAGGCTGTCACATGGTAACATGTAAGTTTCATCTGTTAGTTAATATGGGCATTGTGTTTCACACTTTTCACAACTATAATGGTTGACTATTCTATAAATTTTCGCAATACTTAACCCCGATTAACAGGGCTTCTTGGTATTATCGAACGACAAAACTCTGACGAAGTCAAAACAGCTTCGCGCTGATAATTAGTAACCATACATTTTGACGAACTGGCCAATATATAGCCTTCAAATTTCCAGGCAAACAATGAGCATGAAAAGTTCAAATAAACACTATAAGGTCTTGGGGATAAGTCATCCCATATTCCAATATCTTCTCAGTTTGCCCTTTAGTAAACCGGGGTTTATATATATAAATACAACTTGCCCTTAAACTCCATATGGGCCTCAGAAATGCTACAGAGTATCTTATTTTCCCATTTCTCTCGAGAATTTGCATTTTATTCAGAGAGCGGAGCCAGTTAGCCATAGCGGAAACTAAAGGTTCAAAAGAGATTGGTTAGTTAAAGAACAGGAAACAGGAACCATAGAAAGGGTTTTACGCATACTTCTCCATGAGTTCGCTAAAGTATGACTTTTTTCCAGGCTTCCTCTCCATAAAACTGTGATCCTCGTTATACCGATTCTCTGGAACCGGATGCCCCTGGTCATAGCCATACTCCCTCTCTCCCGCTTTCTTCTGGTCTGTAAGGCTCGTGAATGGTTGAAATTGAGACATTTCGCTGTGTCCATGATGAACTCTACCAGCCATAGAGTCATTTTTCTCTGTTTTGGATATGGTTTCGGTGACAGGTTTCGGCTCAGAATCTGTGCCTTCAGGCCTTGAGATAACCCCTTCTTGGTTCAGAACCCCTGAATTCTTCGGCTCCGTTGGACCTGACATGATGAGAATTTGTATGCCTATTGCAATAGAATATTTAAAGGCAAGATGATATAGGTAAGATTGTAGAATAAGTAATAGACTTATTTTACGATGTGGTTTGGATGTATGTGGCATTTATATATCAGGATCTCAGCGGAAGAATCCTATGATGTCATTGTAACTATACAGTAACGTCATACTTGGTCAGGTCGTTGGTTGAAAGAACAAGTACTTTAGCAAGAAAACAAGTAGTTTCCCAGTGCAAGGTACTTCTAAACCATTGTACTTATGCAGTTAAAGATGAGTAGACCGTTATTTTTATATATTGCGGTTTGTGGCAACAACGTATTAGGGGTCGGCTATCCATGATCCAAAGCAAACCTTCAGTTAACCAAAAAACCTAACTCCATATATGCCACATTTTTTACCAAAAATAGCATCTAGGCTGCCTTACTAGCGGTTATTACCAATATTTTAGGATTTTAGAAGAACATTATGTTCCAAACAGCAAAACAATATTGTAATATCTCAAGAGGAGGATTTTAGGTTGTGGGTCTTGGACTCTTGGGTGGGTGCTTTAACTAGGTAACTAGTTAACTAGTTAGTTAGCGCTGCCCCACTTGCCAGCGTTTAACTGAAGAGGCTCAAGTTTTTCGATGCCATTATTTTATCTCAGCATCGCTAGTAATTGGGATTGTCATAGATTGGTATTAACCTAATATTTCTCACTAGAGGCTGTAACCGACCAGATACCTAAAATCTTCTTAGGGTGATGTATATTATTTGAAGCTATGGTAATGAATAGCACCCGCTCAATACTGAAAGCTTTTAGGTACATGATTCTTGATCTAATAATTTTTATTATAGTAACTACTATACAGTAAAAAAATACCTATCATATGGGCCTAATATGAAAGTATTGTTCTTATGGGGTCAGTAAGGAAGACTTCTATTGAGATACAGGAATAGATTTCTGTTGAATGTCAAGAGTGCCACGAATGGTTTTTAAGGTTGATATCGAGACTATCAAACAATCGAGATAATGGTAGTTGAGTGGCTCATCTGCAGTTACGGGCTCATTTTTCATACAGGTCATCATATTTTGTAGTCGTTGGTATAATCAAACAAATTCTGGCTTTTCAGTGGTTGGAAACATCACATAATCATAGGAAGGGGCGAAATGACTCAAAGCCATCACAACCTCAGCCGTAATGGCTAAAATCGATTTTCCTTTGTAGCTGCTACAGCCGGATATGATACCTCATTAACAATCTGGAGATACGAAGAAAGATAGTCTTTTTCGGTCTCCGGATCATCGAGGCGTACAAAGATGCGTTCTTTCGTACCGTGATGTCGATGTCTGCGGCGTCGCTTTTTGTGAACAACTTTCCACCCTTGAATACGAACAGAATATATTGTATAAAGCGTAAAAAATAGGTGATATAGCCTACAATGAACTGTGAGCAACCTGACACATGATTCCAAATAATTTGTACGTACCCCATGCGCAAGAGAAAATGATAGCAGCTAACTCTAGAGAGCCTAGTCGATATAATTCCGGGAAACAGGGCCTGGTGAACTTGTTTTCTTGGTTGCAGGCAACGTCAAGAACATCAGGGGGTAGTGGTGTCCAGAGCAAAAATGCTGAGCTCAAGGCAGACAAGGTTATAGTTGGAACCAGCCCAATTAAAACCGTAACGTCGAGTGCTAGCTGCACTGCAAGGTGGGGAGCATGTCTTCGTAAAATAGTGTAGTATACAATGTAAATAGAGGACAGTATGGAAATTCCAAGCTAGAGAATTATCAATACTGTAACCATGAAATAATATAATGGAGAAATGGAGGAATGACCGCCGTACCGGCAAAATTGGTATGCCGTCTTTCCATCTTCCCTTCACCGGTGATGATGGCGGCACAGGGACGTCGTCGTTAATACGCAAACACCCGGCGAAAAAGCCCACTGCAATAAGAGAAAAGATCGTGCAGGATGAGCGAAATACCAGTTCCTGGATATATTGAGGATGAAGCTTCATCAAAGGTCGTATCGCTGAAAATCCAGACATCGTACTTAGATTTTCATACAATGGGGAGTCCAGCTCCTAAACGAAGGTGCGTTTGGATATAGATAAATCAAGAAATCAAGAAATCATGAAGGAGAGTAGCAGTGACCAGCACCCTTGGAAACGAGATTTCGCGGTTTAAGGAAAGACAAAGAGATAGATGGCCATCATATCTTTCGAGTGGTGGGTGATGAGAGGATATATTTGAAAGAAAAGGAGGCGGCAGGTGTGAAAAGAGGCGGAGGATATGTCCCTCTTTTCCTTCCCTGTAAAGCCGGGACCCATCACGGCGCGTCCCTCACGTCGATCTATGTTTCGATACGAGCCTGTTTGCGCATCGACTGCTTCATCGGACACGTACTGATGAGCAACGAGTGGCGATGGATGGCCTCTTTGCTGAACCTTCTTTGGGTTGACGCTCGAAAACTCAAGATGCTCGTCGCCGGAATATATTCATCCGGGGGTTGGGTGGAGTGGACGTTTCAAGGCTGACATTCGGCAAGGAAGCGACGGCCAGTGGTAGGATATCGGAGGGCAACGATGGTGCAAACCTGAAACACAGCGGAATAGTCCCCATAGAACGCGATGGCCAAGATGGGGCGGGAGCGGCATACGGAAGAAAAGTGGCCTCATAACATAAAAACAAATCGGTAATACGATATCCTAAGACGAAGAATTGTCGAAACAAATATATTAAAATGCTTGCTATTTACTCAATACAAAGTGGTTATCACAAAACATAGCACAACCGCGCGGCCAAAGATTCCCAAGACTGTGTCTGTTTCTCAGCTGCCTCCCAAAGAAACCCCCTTCCGTACCCTAGCCGTTGCCGCTCAAATAACTCCTATACGCCGATTGGGGGCAGTACGCGCATAGGCGGCGCGAAACGCCTGTTCTGGGCCTTCGTAGAATCTGTCCAAAAGAAGGTTTCCAAAATGGCAGCAGAACGTTCAAACAGACAAATACCCAGGAAGTAACAAGGAAGGGAGAATAAGATATAAAATGACAAAACACCAACATGTACTCTTCATTTATTCCAGGAAATGCTTTTGTACATGATATCGCCCGACATTGAAGATGGACTCAAATGTTTACTCTCTATTCCGTCAAATATTATGGTTACGTCTGGCCGGACCCCCTAAGTCCATGGGTTAGGCTCCGGCTTCGGTTTCTGCCCAATCACCCCAGAGGCCTTGTTTTGCTTTGATCCGCAACCGGCCTCCAAGGTCTTTGCTGCTTTGCTCAACTCTTACAGCATCTTTCGTTGCAAGGACAAGGACTTCGAAAAACATCTTAGTGGCATCAGCTTTGCTTGTTTGAAGTTCGGGAAGCAGATCTTGGAAAACGACAGCTTTGGCCTTTGTTGGTGATTCGGTGGTCGGGGCTTCACCAAACTGCTCTCGTAGAACATGAACAGCGTGTTTCGTTCCTAGAGAAATGGGGCCAGTCTCAACCAGGCTGCTAAGTTCATCGTATTCTTCTGGGTGTTGACCAAGGCCCTCGTCTTCGCTGAAATGGTCATCTCTAGAGCGGGGGTTGGCTTGCTCATCGTCTTCAGGAACATGAATTTCTGGTTGTAAGTTCAAGGTAGTGTCTTCTCCGAGGGTTAGACCGTCATCAGGTTGTAATAGTGTTTCCTCTCCCTCAATATCAAGTCGAGGAACTTTGGCACCAGAATCAATATCCATATCAGCAATGCCACTGTCTCGCTTCCTCTTCAAGTCACCTGCTTTTCTAACAGATTCAATGGACAGCATTCCACGGAGTTCTGGTGCCCAGCTACCGGTGCCGGCGCCCCCCATGACATTAGAAACGAAGGATCCGTTTTTCTGCATCATCATAAGGCTAAGCAGAACAGGGTCCCGGGGAAGAATTGATTCAGCTATCAAGATCCTTGATCTATCTTCCTGTTGCTCTTTGATCTGGGCGCTAGAGAGGACTGTATCGGCGTCTGGCATGATCACTCTTCTTCGTTTTACTCTCTGATGATGTCGAATGGCTCCTTCGTTCGCAAATGTTTCATCCAAATCACGGACCACGCTAGAGCGCACAGATGAAAGTTCTGAGCCTGACCTAGCACGGGTAAAGTCACTGGTAAGCGGGGGGATAATGGTCGAGTCTTCTTCGATAGGCATGCCGAGTTCACCGTCAATGTCGCCCATTGGCAGGTCCTCGTCCATATGAATGGCATTGTCAATGTCCTGAGCAATGTCCGCATCAGGTGCCTTTCCAAGAGGGCCACCGTCCTCTCCAAGGTCAAGATTGAGATCACCATCATATAAACGGTTATCATCGCTGAACAAATCTTCTCCGACAGGGCGTGGGGCTGGAGCCTCTCGACCAACTTCAATGCTTGTGTCATGGCCAAGCGGGATATCTTCGTCTTCACCGAGATCCAAAATTAAGCCGGTATCATCTTCAAGATGTGGGTTTTCAACAGGTCTGACTGTTTGAGGGGTGCTATCAGGGAGTAACTGGCTGGACCAGCCGAGAGACGAGGCGGGTCTCTTTGGATCCTGTTCTACCTGCACTGGTTGCGTGAATAGAATGGAAGGGTCCAAATTCATAAAGAGATCCGACTCCGTTAATACGTCCGGTAGAGTAATTCCTCCAGCCGGCAGTGGGGCAGCAGTTGGAAGATCGTTATTATTAGTTAGGCGAAAAGCCTATACAGAGGTAATCAGCGTACGTGTCTTTTAAAGAAGTAAATGTCAAGGTAAGGACATACCATTTTAATTTTCATCAAAGCTTCGTTACAGTCGTCCAGGAGATACCTGGTTTTGCGGCTGTATATTCTCACAACTCCCAACAGAAGCTGGCCGCTAAGACGCAGCGCCATGGGTGCTTGACCCTGATCGACGATAGCATTGACACTACTTTCGATATCTGACTGGAGAATATGAGACTTCGAGAGTTTTCGTTCAAGGTTGGCGGACAGCCAGACGCGGGCCAACGGCCCCGTTTTGGACAGCAGCGTCTCTGAATAGAACATTGTGCTGTGTCAGGCAATCGGATGCCGCGACCAGTCTATATATTATAGCGATATATCCGTATATTATTGCGCACGGGAGTTGTGGTGGGTGTACGAATATCCGTCAAGGGTCATAGGATAGCTATTGAGGAGTCGTAGTTTCGATGGGCGCGGTGCTATTTGAGCACAAGAAAAGCGTCGGCAGGCAGCGCGCCGAAGGTAACAAGGCAACCAAGCTTCACAGGATCATCCAAAATCGCATTGCCAGGCAGCTATCTCGAGTAGTTGATGCGGTGGGAGCGAGTTCTACCGTCGGCGGCGACGATGTTGCTGTTGTTGTTGTTTCTTTGTCACTGATGATGTCGCAGCGCGTTGTGATGGTCCAAAAGGCGAAAGTTTCGCCGAAGAGGGAGAAAAAAACCAGGTGGCTGGATAGTCACGTGGCCGTATTGATGTGGTCACAATGCTAGGCAGAAGTACATAAATTACTAGTGGTAATATATTGTATTTAGACTCGGATTTAGTTTATTCCGAAGGCTTCTCGAAACGGGTAAATAGTGGGTCTTGCGCTTGGCCAGAACTCATTACATAAGCCGATATTAAATATCTGAAAGTTGAATGTTGTCAACAGCTCCAAAGGTCATCGAGACGGAAAGGCGACGACAACGAGGAGTATAACAAGTCCATATCGCGGAAACACGCTCTATATACGCACCCGATACACGGTAGTAGTGCCGAACCATACCTTTCACAGGATATTCTGTTTCATTGGCTCTCTCCGCCTGCTAATTTGACCACAACTCCCAATTGTACGCCGGCGGTGGACCCCTGAGCCGAAAGAGATATAATCCACCACCGCACGAGGAACAGACACATTGCCAGTCACTCTATGTCGCTTCTGCGTTTTGTCTAAAATATAACGAGGGTACAGCCTGAGTGGGGATGAGAAGGGTGGCTGCCAGATTCCACCGCTGGCGCTAAATACCATTTCTAGACATGTCCGGTCTATCTACACCCTCTCTGCCATTCTACAGTTCCACACCAAAAAATGGCAGACGTTCGCCTTCTCCAACTCGACGATCAACGGCCGTCTCGTCTGTGACGACGTCGACATATTCGAAGCTCTCTCCTGAAGAAGTTGCCAGCCGCCTAGCCACATCGCTTGCCCACGGCCTCTCTCCAGCCGACGCCGATGCACGACTTCTCCAACATGGGCCTAATGAACTCCCCCATGACGAACCCGAGCCGGTTTGGCTACGATTTCTTAAACAATTCAAAGAGCCTTTGATTCTGCTACTGCTCGCCTCTGCAGCCATTTCCTTCCTGATGCAAAATTATGACGACGCTGTGAGTATCACTCTCGCAGTGACAATTGTAGTCAGCGTTGGATTTGTCCAGGAGTACCGTTCTGAGAAGTCACTGGAGGCACTCAGTCGGCTAGTACCCCATTTCGCCCACCTGATCCGTAATGTTCCTACAAATGGATTTGGTGCTGTGCCGGCAGTAGCCAAGGACGAAGTGGAGGAAGAATATGAAATGGTCAACCTTACAAATGCACCAGCTCACCCCGCAGGACCGTCTGCAAAGGCATCAACTACAGTTACGGCTACAACCCTAGTTCCTGGCGATTTGATCATATTTTCGACTGGAGACCGTATACCAGCAGACGTTCGAATTACCTCCGCAGCAGACCTTACAATAGACGAATCCAACTTAACAGGAGAGAATGAGCCGGTGCATAAGATTTCAAACTCCTTGGGACAAACACCAAGACAGTTTCAGGATGGTAAAAATTCCCCATTTTATGACTCGCCTGCTGCTGGAACGGTTGGCACAGATCTTCGATTAAATGAGCAACATAACATTGCGTTCATGGGGACATTGGTAAGATCAGGCCATGGACAGGGAATCGTCATAGCTACTGGACCCAACACGGAGTTTGGAAGCATCTCCGCTTCGTTGCAGGATATTGAGAGCCCGAGGACGCCATTACAGCTTTCGATGGACCGGCTCGGTCAAGAACTAAGCTACATGTCATTCATTGTGATTGGCATCATTGTTGTGATTGGGCTAATTCAGGGTCGAAGGTTGCTTGACATGTTTACCATTGGAGTTTCCCTCGCCGTGGCCGCTATTCCTGAGGGCCTCCCGATTATTGTGACTGTCACGCTAGCTCTTGGGGTCCTGAGAATGGCCAACCGTGGTGCAATCGTGAGACGACTACCAAGTGTGGAAACTCTGGGCTCCGTCAACGTTGTGTGCAGTGACAAAACCGGTACCCTAACGCTGAACCATATGACTGTGACAAAAATGTGGTATTTTGATAGTGATGAGCCGTTCGAGGTAAACAAGGAGCATAACGTGCTTCACACTACCCCAGCCGCGAGAACAATTATGCGGGTTGGCAACATTGCGAACAATAGTCGGCTATCAAGGGCGCACGCGAATTCACCAGCAACCGCCGCTTCAGCTGCTGTCCTATCTTCCACAATGGATAGCTCCTCAGGGGCCGTGAAAAGCCGCTGGGTTGGCCAACCAACTGACGTTGCCATTCTTGATATGTTGGATATGCTTGGTGAAGATGATGTCCGCGATGTCATCAGCGGCCGGATTTCGGAGACCCCATTCAGTTCTGAGCGAAAATGGATGGGAGTCATTGTAGCAAGTGCAAATTCAACTGATAATGCCATCAGCCACAGCGGCTCGGATATGGCATATATTAAGGGCGCCGTGGAAGAGGTTCTAAAGAGATGTGATACTTATCTTACCAAAGACGGGCGAGAAGTTATTCTAGATGAGCAGCGACGAAAAGACGCCAAAGCAGCCGCCGAATCGATGGCTCAGGAAGGTCTCCGAGTCCTCGGCTTTGCCAGTGGGCCAATTAGGAGCCACAATGGTGCTTCTAAGCATACAGCAAGCAACGATGAGAAGCGCTACACCGGTCTCATATTCTCTGGCCTTGTCGGTATGAATGACCCTCCCAGAAAGGATGTTCACAAGTCTATCCGACGCCTCATGGCTGGAGGAGTCAAGGTTATCATGATCACCGGCGATGCAGAAACTACAGCTGTTGCGATTGCAAAGAAACTTGGGATGCCTATTAATTCTTCCTCAGCCGCAAGGCCAGTCCTTCGAGGCGATGAGATTGATCATATGAACACTGAAGAGCTGGCAGAGGCCATTTCAGGGACATCGATATTTGCAAGAACAAGCCCAGAACACAAGATGAAGATTGTGAAAGCGCTTCAATCGCGCGGTGATGTTGTTGCAATGACAGGTGATGGTGTCAATGACGCACCAGCGTTGAAAAAGGCTGATATCGGTATATCTATGGGCAAGCTAGGCACTGATGTTGCCAAAGAGGCGGCGGATATGATCTTGACAGACGACGATTTCTCCACGATATTACGAGCGATTGAGCAAGGAAAGGGAATATTCTATAACATTCAGAACTTCATCACGTTCCAGTTGAGTACCAGCGTGGCTGCGTTAAGCTTGGTTCTGCTCAGTACCGGACTGGGCTTCAAAAATCCTCTCAATGCCATGCAAATTTTATGGATCAGTAAGTCTTATGTCATGTTTTATTTATATCACAGTTTCTTGGAACCACACCACTAACAACAGCTCAATCAGACATTCTCATGGATGGCCCACCCGCTCAATCACTTGGAGTCGAGCCAGTTGATCCATCGATAATGGTCCGACCGCCACGGTCCAAACATGCTCGTGTTTTGACGAAGCCTCTCATCCGCCGTGTCTTAACCTCGGCATGCTTCATCATGGTTGGCACCCTTGCCGTATACATTCACCAAATGGCCGACCACACCGACGAGGTTTCGGGCGTGCATTCTCGCATAGTCACCCGTCGCGATACGACCATGACATTCACCTGCTTTGTACTCTTCGACATGTTCAATGCTCTCACCTGCCGATCCGAGTCCAAATCACTACTACGTGGCGAACTATCTCTCACGGGCAACAAAATGTTTAATTACGCCGTTCTAGGATCTCTGTTCGGCCAAGCTTGCGTTATCTACTTGCCTATTCTACAGGGGATCTTCCAGACAGAGGGGCTAGGTTTTTGGGATTTGGTTTCTTTGGTATGTATTTCTAGCTCTGTCTTTTGGGCCGATGAAGTCCGGAAGTATCTCTTGTGGAAGAGGAAGATGAGCGGCATGGGAGTTCCGGCATCGTCTTCTACAGGAACGCTCTCTTCTATTATAGGGTACAGCGGAAACGTATAAAGGATATAAGCTGTATGATCAGGACCACGCTTTATGTTTCCTTCCCCTTTCGTTCCTTGTAGTTACTTTTCATGTTTCTCGTTCTCATGTTTTATTAATTGGGAGGCATATGGTTGGGATGTATACATATAGAGCGACAGACATTTTACTTATTCTACTGTTCGGAAATAGTAACGGGGGTTTTTATCGAAACGGCAGTTAATGTTAATAGTGGGTAATTTCAAAAACAAAATAATGGATTATATTAAAGATACTAATTCCGTTTCGAATGAAATCAATACTGATAAGAACGCCATTAACTCCTCGCGCTGAAAAACAATAGCCTAATAAACACGATAGGAAAATAGAGGGTATCTCGAATCAATCATAAATCTTCATGGACACGTTTAATGAAAAGTTGGGTAACTAGCAGCTACCGAGGCTTTTCACTCAACTCGACTTCGACAGCCTCAACATGCTCGCTATGTTCGGCAGGAGGGTGGTCTGGCGCACCTACAACCGAAGGCGTTGCAGTGACGTCTCGAAGGTTGGTCTGAGAAGAAGACTTTGACGGAGAAGGAGAGGAAACAGGCTGGCTCTTTGTTTCTTGTGCAGAGTTTGAGAACATTCCACTATGTTCACCACAGCCATAGAGATTGGCTGGGGAAACGCTCGCGTCCTGTTCCTGGTCGTTTTTCTGAGGCGTCCATGCAAGGTAGTCACGGCGTACTTCGACATAATCATACGCGAATTCACCGAGCTGGTCGTCGTCCATGCCGAGGAGCTCTGCTTGTTCAGATGCGCGTAGTTTGAGGCCGGGGATTATGTTGATGGCGTAGGCGATGATGGCGGATACGACGAAGGAGTAGGCTGCCGTGGCGACTATGTAGGCTAGTTGGATGTATAGTTGGCGGTAGTTGTGGATGATCCAGCCGCCCACTGGGGTTCCGGTGACTGGATTTTTGGCACCGACGTTGACTCCGTCGAGGCCTACGATGGCATCGCTTCCGAAGAAGGCGTTGAATAATAGTCCAACGATACCGGCAACTCCGTGTTCGGCGAATACGTCCATGGAATCGTCGATACCCATCCAGTATTTCACTAGAGAAGTCAGAAACTAATGGAAAAAGATTAGTATGATTGGAAGACGACTCACGTTTAGTGCTGTAGTTGGAAACAAAGCCGGTGACGACTCCGAGAATGACGCTGGCCCACGGCGGGATGAAGCCTGATGCCGGGGTGGCAGCAACAAGGCCAGAGATGGTACCCGAACACCATCCGACCATTGACCATTTCTTTGACAGACGCCAGTCAAGAAGCACCCAGGTCATGGCGGCAAAGCTAGCGGTCAGGTTGGAGTTCCAGCAGGCCATGACGGCGCGGAGGTTTGCGCCGAATGCAGAGCCACCGTTGAAGCCCAGCCATCCGAACCAAAGGAAGACGGTGCCGAGCAATATCAGGGAGACGTTGTGAGGCCGGAAGTTGATCATCATGCGTTCGTGGCGACGGCCGAGGACGAGGGAGTAAGCCAGGGCAGATAGACCGGAGACAATTTCAACAGGCCCACCGCCAGCATAGTCCATGACGCCGTACTTGAAGGCCCAGCCGCTGGGGTTCCAGACCCAGTAGGTGATGGGGCAGTAGACGAGGGTAGCCCAGAAGAAAATGAAGACCAGAGCAGGCAGCAGGCGTCCTCGTTCGGCCACGGCACCCATGACTATAGCAGCTGTGACAGCGCAAAATTGGAGCTACATTGCGTGTCAATAGGGAACGTAAGAAAAAATGCAATAAGGGGTAGGGAAATGTGCATGGTCATACCTGGTAGAAAGAATAGAGGAGGTCGGAGAGAAGGGGAGAGCCCGGACTGGGAGTAGCCAGGGTAGTCATGAGGCCGAAGTTGTGCAAATTGCCAATGAACCCGTTTGTGGCAGTGGGGGAGAAGGCAAGGGAGTAGCCCCAGAAGTACCACTGAAAGCTGATGACGGACATGGAGGCCATGCAGGCCCATATCATGCTAAGAGCCGACTTTCTGCGGGCAAGGCCGGAGTATAGGAAACCAAGGCCGGGGACCATGACCATTGCCATGGCAGAGGCTACCAGAATGTAGGCCTGGTCGCCTGGCTGGAACCATTTGTTGACATTCTCAACTCCTGTGAACTTCTCGTTAGAAGGGATGCGCAGGGGAAGTATGAATTGGGCACTCACGCGAGTCACCACCCAAAGCAGCATTTGTGGAGAGGGTGAAGTTGGACGGGGAGCCGGTCCAGTTGTAGGAGGCATAGTCAGGGGCGAAGGGAGCCGGCATCGTCGGTCCTGCAGTTACCCTGGCGTGATATCTTGGACGAATGGAGTGTATATACGTATATATGTATGTATATTATCTAGGTAGATAAGTATAGTATATGGATGAAATGCCGTAGATCAACTACCCTTTAACGACAGGAAGAGAGCAAGTGGACATGGAAAGAAATGGAGAAGAAGGCATCTCAACCAGAGAAGGGGGATAGGAGGCAAGATAAAAAGGGACAGGATGCCTCCGCCCTCGGGCTGAGACCGGTGAAAAAGACGCATCTGAAGACGAGGCAGGAGAGGCCCAGCCACGAAGGGCCTGGGGAGAAGCGGGAAGGGGAAGCAGATAACGTAGAGGTGAGTTCCATGAGCTAACCAGGTTTTTGGCATCGGATCGATATCAGGACTGGGGGGAATTAGAAATGTCTGATATTGATATGCCCCTGATTCGCTCGGAGGCGCAGATAGATAACACGGAAGGTTTAGGAGGAGCCTGCTAGCGACCTCGGAAGATCCAGGGAACTAGCTTAGTCATACCGATACTTCGTCATCCAAAGCTCAGTAGACGAAGATGATAGAAGAACAGGTACGAAGTACTCCGTAGAGTAGAAGCTCGTAGCTGCTGAATGAAAGATAATAAGGATGTTATCTTGGGGTTGCACATTGCACATGTATAGGGTGCAAGTGGTATCATCTGGGGATAGGGAAGAGGTATCAAAAGCCAGGCACACGACAGGCCCGCGAAGGATCGACCTGGCGCTGGCACAGGTTCGACGGGGGCGGCTGAGATCGAGCCTAAGATTAGCCACAGCGTCGTTAGGTGACTAGCTGAGGCGAGAGATAGGCTTAGGAGAGAGAGATAGCCAGATAAGGCGCGGAGAGATAAGGCTGCTGTTCCTTGCGCGCCATAATTTTGAGCAACCGGCAAAAGTGGTGGAGGTCGAGCTGGCTGGCGGTTCGAGAGGAAGCGAAGCCATGAAGCGGCGGGCGTTAGAGGCCGATAAGCTTCTTTGTTAAATCTCCAGCGCGCGGGTGATTGGCTGATAACAGCTGGTGGCGGGAGCTGGAGTTTATCAGGAACTTCCTGGGGAACGAGCTCGAAGCTGTACGGAGCACTCGCTCCGTGTCATTTTAGCAGTGAAGATGAGCTGGGATGAAGAGAACCTTGGATGCTGGAGATGAAGCTGAGAGTAAGAGAAGAAGAGAAGAGAGAGAAGTGTGACTAAGCATGACTAAGCATGACTAATTTGTTACTAAGGTGACTAAGCCATGCCGCTTTAAGTTAAAAGGTGATGACTAACCTAAAGCAGCTCTGCTTTAGCCAGCGAGTAAGAAAGCGCGACTCCCTCACGTGCCTTCCCAACAAGGCAAACACTTCGACCGAAAGAGGAAGAAGACGAACGAAAAAGGCAGGAACAAGCAAAGGAAACACAAGGAACACGCGGAAAGAAGAAGAAGAAGAAAAAACATCCTCGCAAAAGTCGACGAAAAGAGACGACGACGAGACGAAGACGTAGCCAGCAAGAAACGACAGACACAAGCGACAGACAGAAACTGCAGAGATATGAGCCGTAGCGCCAAACTCGCCCCGGAAGCCAACAGGTGAGTGGAAGTGGAAGCAGAAGTGGAAGACTGCGACTATCATTAGCTATAGGCTTGGACTGACTTGGCTCGGTGGACAGGATCCTCTTTGTGAAGAATCTCAGGTACGCCAGCTGATGCGTGATGCGGTGCCATTGACAGCCAGCGCTAACCCGGACAGCTACAACGTCACCGCGGAGGAGCTCTTTGACCTCTTTGGCAAATTCGGGCCCATCCGGTGAGTAGATACTTGGATGCTATAACCACCTGGTAGAGAGATACATGGCTGACAGCGCAGCAGCCAGATACGCCAGGGCATCGCCGCCAACTCCAAGGGCACCGCGTTCGTGGTCTACGAAGACGTCACCGATGCAAAGCAGGCCTGCGACAAGCTGAACGGCTTCAACTTCCAGAACCGCTACCTCGTCGGTCAGTCTCCTATACTATACTATGTCTATATCTATATAGTTACTGACAACTAGCAGTGCTATATCACCAGCCAGAGAAGATGGTCAGGTCAAAAACGGACCTCGCCGCGCGCCAGGAGAACCTCGAACGGCTCAAGCTGCAGCACGGCATCGATTGACTACAAGCGCCCCAGGACCAGACCTCGAAATCATGTCGACCTCCTCCTCCTTCCTCCCCCTGCCCAGCGCCGGCCCCTGAGGCCAGCAGCTTGCGCATCCCACTTCACGGTCCTTGTCCTGAGTCTTCTTCTACTACTACTTCTGCTACTGCTTCCGCTTCTGCTGCTGTAGGAGAGTCCAGGTCGAGGAGCCACGTTATCTCTGCCCGGTCCCTGGCAGAGCGGTTCAAGGCGTTCCTTCGGTCGAGGCGTTTGGGGGTTACTTAACTTGCCGGTGGTTTTATCTTTATCTTTGTCTATTTTTATTTTGTTTCTATTTTACCACTGTTCTGTCTTTACTTGTACGCTCCCTCTGCATTATCCCATGGGGTACGGTCAAGGAGCAGTTCCGGCTCTGATGACGTTAAAACACGATATATAACTATTACCGACTAGTCAATGCTATAATTAAGTCGACTCTCTTTTCTTCTATCTTCTCTATCTTTTTTATCCTCTATCTTTTATATGCCAAAGATCTTCAACACTTTTCTATGCTCGAGGCCCAGACCACACGTGACTTAACCTTCCAGCTTTCGAAACATCCAAAGCAAAGGAAAAGAAAAGACAAGATTTGATAGCAAGACGAAGAGCAGAAGCAGAAGAAGCAGAAGACGAAGAGAAGAAGAAGAGAAAAGAAGAAGAGAAGAAGAGGGAGAGAAAGAAAGGCCACGGCTGGCCTTCTGACACAGCTTTTCTCCCATACACAGCCCCGTCCACGCCCTATGTAGGCGGCAGCCTCGATACATCCCTAATTCACACCTCTAGCCGCAGACGACAACGACGAGAGGGAGATACTTGATAGACGGGGATATACAGTACCAGACCACGTCGTCCTTCTCTACTGCAGCCATGGCGGCAGGCCAGGGCAACCTGATTCTCCAGCGTGCCACCACCACCGTCCTCGCCGCTACCATGACCTCCGCCTCAGGCACAACAGGAACAGCTACAGCCACAGCCACAGGCTCGCCGGATGCTCCAGGAGATCCAGGGAACGGCAAATGCGAACTGCTCGGCCCTTTTGCGCTGGTCATTCAGGTGTCTCTGGGAGCCCTGGCGCTGCTGGTGCTCGTATACAAGCGGTGGAAGGAGAGGCCGCAGCGGCCAGTCAAAGTGTGGGCGTTTGACGTGTCGAAGCAGGTCTTTGGCTCTTCCATGCTGCATCTCGTCAATTTGCTGGCCTCCATGCTCTCTGCGGGCCAGATATCGCCGGATGACGCTCAGACAAATCCCTGCAGCTACTATCTTCTCAACCTTGGAATCGACGTGCGTCAAACATTCACCCCTTTTCTATATATTCATATATCATGCTTTACTGTGTACTAACAGTTACTAGACTACGCTTGGAATCCCCATTTTGATACTCATATTGCGAGTGCTGAACCATGCAGCGCTGTATACCCCCCTGGCCAACCCTCCAGAGTCCATCGAGTCAGGCCACTACGGCCGCCCACCCAAAGTGCTGTGGTGGTTCAAGCAGTCGATGATCTACTTCTTCGGTCTCGTTATCATGAAAATATGCGTTCTCTGCATCATCTACTGGCTCCCCTTCATCGTCCTCATAGGCGACTGGGCCCTCCGCTGGACAGAAGGCAACACCGCCGTCCAGATCTTCTTCGTCATGCTGCTGTTCCCCGTCATCATGAACGCCGTGCAGTACTACATCATCGATATCTTCATCAAAAAGCGTGCCTTTGATCATGATCCGCTACAGCAGAACGACGATGACCATGACTTCGACGACGCGGCTTCTATCAGCAGCGATAGACATCGCCGTAGTGCGCTGCTGGCAGGACTAGACGACGAGGATAATTACGCCGCCAGTGATGATGAGGTCCTCGATACGGCGCCTGCCATCTTTTCCGACGACGAGGACAGCTCCAAACCTGCTAACGGCCAGGTCTCTTCCCGCAACAACAAGCCTGCTTCCTTACCACATTCCTAGCCGTCCTCCTCTCCCTATCTTCTTCTACCTCTGGTCTCTACTTACTCTTCGTCTCCTTTTTTTGTTTTCCCTTTTTGCTTTTCTCATGTACTGGTGAAGCGGCGTTGGTCTATCATCTAGCAATCTGTTCAATTATCTACTTTGCATACCCGTGTACGGTTCGGCCTGGGCTGGCATTGTTATCCTTCCGTTTGTTCGTTTTACATACATACTCCCTACGCCAGCAATACTATATATCTATACCTCACCATATATATCTATATAATATCCAGAATAATGCACCGCTTACCAGGATAATTTCTTTTACTCAACCCCTCTAGATAAGATATCGCTGCCGCTCAAACATGATGTCATCTTCGCGCGTCAAATTGTTACTTTTTTCGTCTCGCGGAAAAGAAAAAAAAAAGTAACTCTTGGCATAAAATATTAAAAAAATTATCAAAAAGAAACAAGCCGAGCTTTTAGCACAACCAACAGCTTCGTAGACAGGGAGTTAACGCTGGAATAAACGGTCTATTAGGGTACAGCTGTATTCGTTCCTTCGTTTGCTTCTGGTTGTCTCCTTAGGTTGTGCAAAAATGGCGCCGGAACGAAAAAGTCGACAGAAGAAGCAGCGCAAAGCTGCATTCATGGACGCCGACGCAGAAGATAATACCAATGGCATCGCAAAGGAAGATATAATGGAGAAAGACGAGACTGAAGACGAGCTTGAAAGGCTGCTATTCGGTGACTCGGAAGGGTTTCACAGTGCGCTCAGGGAGCGTGAGCAGGCGGGTTCAAAGGAGCTCGTTTTAGCGGACGGATCAGAGACGGCAGAGGGATTGGGAGTCGGTGATGATTCGGACGACGATCTAGCCAATGTCCCTGACGAGGAGGTATGATATTTCCAATTATATCCTTGTGTATTCAATTGTGCTGACTGCTGCAATAGCTATTCTACCTTGACGCTGGAGACTCGGGCCCCGTGGTTCCCATACCAAAAGACGAACAGCCAGCAGAAGCGCTACAGGTTTTAGAGGAGGACGGAGTCCCTGCTGCATGGGAAGATAGCGACGATGACCGAATTCGAGTGTCCCTGGCAGATAACGAGCGATTGAGAAAGCTACGACTTCACGAGGGCGAGGATGTTATCGGTGGTAGAGAATATATTGCTCGTCTTAGACGACAGTTTGAACGGCTCCAACCTGCTCCCGAATGGGCCAGTCCGGCACCTAAGAGACGGAAGACCGAGGAAGATGCCTCTGATCTGTCAATGGGCGAGGATGAGGAGGATGCAGAGGAAGACCTTTCAGCGCAGCCGCTGGCGAAGCTGTTGCAGAACATAGGCGATTTGACTAGATCTGATGCTTCTGCTGGGAAGAAGAAGAAGCTCCGTCAGGGAGTTCTAGATATCCAGCGTTTGAAAGACGTTGGCGGAAACCAGCCGGTGAGTTCTTTTTACCTGTCTGTTTTTTCCCTTACATTCCTGCCAGATACTAACATCTTGTTGTAGTCCTCGATTGACTCGCTATCTTTCCACCCTCACTATCCATTACTACTCTCCTCTGGACCGGCATCTACTCTATTTTTACACCACATATCTCCTGATTCAGCATCGCCTAATCCACTGCTAACATCCCTACATATCCGCCATACTCCCCTACGGACAAGCACATTCGACCAACCAACCGGCAACCGTATCCTATGTTCAGGACGTCGACGGTTCTTCCACGTCTGGAACATGGATACAGGCAAGATTGAAAAGATCGTTGGTCCCGCGGACCGCAAACACGAACTCAAGTCAATGGAATACTTCAAGGTCTCGCCCTGTGGCCGCTGGATCGGGTTCGAAGGAACGACCAAAAAGGGCGGCGGTGTCGTTATTGTTTTTGATGCCAATACCATGCAGTGGGTGGCTCAGGTGCGCATCGACAGCCGCGGCGGCGTAGCTGATTTCGCCTGGTGGAGTGACGGCGAGGGAATGTGTGTTGTTGGCAAGAACGGTGAAGTCAGTGAATGGGACGGCCGTGAGAAGCGAATTATCGCTCGATGGGTGGATGAAGGTGCCGTTGGCACTACGGTGCTGAGCCTGGGAGGCCAGACGGGCCGCCAGGAGCTTGGGGGTGATCGATGGGTTGCCATTGGCAGTTCCAGCGGTATTGTCAATATCTATGACCGAAAGCCCTGGGCTGATGCCGCTGCGGTGGCTCTACGGAAGCCAGGTAAACAGGCTGAGGAGGCGGCGGATGTTCAATTGGGGGTACCGCAGCGGCCGAAGCCAGTTCGTGTTTTGGATCAGTTGACTACCCCTATCAGTCATCTGGTGTTTGCGCAGGACGGACAGTTCATGGTCATGGCCAGCCGGTGGAAGAGAGATGCCCTGAGGCTGGTCCATCTACCGTCGTGTACGGTCTACTCGAATTGGCCGACGTCCAGTACACCGTTTGGCCGCATATCATCTGTTGCAGTATCACCAACTTCGGATTCAATTGCAGTTGCCAATGAACAGGGCAAGATCCGTCTCTGGGAGATCCACGGATGAAATAGAAATTTGAATGGGAAAAACGGGTTGGTTGGTGATAGATATTCGAGATATAGAATCATAGATCTATGATATTCCCCTGGGCCTAAAATTATTCTGTTGACGGCATGTTGAATCAAAACAAAAGGGGGAGAGAGAGAGAGCTTTCAAAGCGAAATGTAAAGAAGATTAAAACCAATCTATCAAACCAAGATACACGCGCACACACACCTCCAGAGCTGTTTTTATATGAATAAACGCCATCCATATAACGCTAGCCTCCGTCCTGTTACTACAGCTACAGCTACTGCTAACCCTTGAGCATCTGGCTGATGTTCTCCTTGTTCCTGACACCGGCCAAGTTGCCGGCCTTGACACGCTCGAGGGTCAGGGCAGCAATGAGAGCAGCTCCAACACCGGAACCATCCTCAGCAGAGCTCATGACAACCTTATCGTCCTCATTATCGGCCCAGTCGAGGATCTCACGTAGGGCTTTGGCGCCTCGCTGCTTGAAATGGGGGTACTTGTTGAACACGGAGCCGTCCGCACCGACGTGGCAGGACTTGATGTTCTTCTTCGTGCAGATGGCAGCTACTCCGCAGGCCGAGATACGAGCAGCTCTGGTGCCGATGAGCTCGGCCAGACGTCTGCACAGCTCGAGCTCTGGCTTGGTGGCCTGGATGCCCAGGGTACGCTCGAACAGGTCGCGGGTTTCGGACAAGTTCTCGAACGGATCCTCCTCGATGGCGGAGAGGAACGAGGAGTCGAGGAAGTATGGTTTTCGGAGGTTGTCGGTCTTCTGGCCCTGGAAAATGATGCCACCCTTGTTGTCGACGATGTCGACGAGGACGAGACGGAAGATCTCGCCGAGGTAGAGGCCGGCGGTCATCTTCTCGAAGGCCTGCTGGCCGGGACGGGGGGAGTCGCGGTCAATGATCTTGTCGAACTTGGTCAAGGGCAGGACAACACGCTCGTTGTCGAAGGCGCCGTACTCGCAGTTGATGGCTACGGGCATGTCTGGGGGCAGGTTGTAGTGGGCAATCTTGGGTATCGAGCCTGCGTTTTCCATGTATGCAGCGTTGACACCGGTTCCGAAGATGCAGCCAATCTTCATGTCCGGGTCGGTGTAGGAGGAAGCAATCAGCGTTCCCGTGGTGTCGTTTATCAAAGCAGCAACTTTGATAGACAGTCCCTAGTACATGTTAGATCAGTAGATCAGACTGTATAGAGGTGTAGTATGTATGTATGAATGTACCTTCTTCGCCAATGCACTCTCTAGCATGGGGACAACGTCTTCTCCCTCAACGCCGTCAAT
This sequence comes from Nannizzia gypsea CBS 118893, assembly GCF_000150975.2. Classification (NCBI taxonomy): domain Eukaryota; kingdom Fungi; phylum Ascomycota; class Eurotiomycetes; order Onygenales; family Arthrodermataceae; genus Nannizzia; species Nannizzia gypsea. The sequence continues at coordinate 36,443 of NW_003345200.1, read as the reverse complement.
GTCGAATCCCTTGGTCCATCTCTGCAGGACGCCGTGGTCGATGTAGTCCTGCGTGGCCGGGTAGGAGAACGTGAAGCCCAGCGGCAGGTCCGGCAGCTCCTCGCCGTCGTGGTGGTACTCGATGAACTGCTGCACGCAATCGGCAATGTACTCCCAGAGCTCTTCAGAGGTGCCCGTCTTGAGCTCCTCGGGGATGCGGTACTTGGACTGCGTGATGTCAAACTCTCCCTTCTCCTCCGAGAGGACGATCTCGCAGACTCGCAGGTTGGTGCCGCCCATGTCGAGGGCCAAAAAGGTGCCCTGCTCGTTGCCGTTCGGGAACCCCAGCACCCAGGTGACGTTCATCGGCTGCGGCCACTGCAATCAGCTATCATATCCTCTATATCCGCTATCGTAGGGCCTTGTCATAGCTTCTACATGGGTTGGGAACGTACGATGTTGCCGCCCTCGACGCTGAGGCCTGTGGTGCGCCCGCCGGTCAGCCGCGACTCTCTCTGCCGGGGGGTGAGGACGTACCCTTAGTGAGCTCGTTGGCGAAGTGCTCGACGATCTTCTTGAGCCTGGCCGTGTCGACTGTGAAGGTCTCTTCGAGCTCCTTGATCTCGTCCAGCAGCGCCTTGGGCATGTCGACCATGGATCCTACACAGCGTCAGCGAGCTCCCGCCGTCGATCACTGAGGGGGACTCACCCTTGCGGGACGGCCGCTTGCGAGGAACAGGAACCATCTTGTCTGTCTTCTTTACTGTCTTCTTTACTATCTCTTGATCAATGGCGTGTCTGTAGCTGTAGCTGTAGGTGTTGTAGATGTTGTAGATGTTGTAGTTGGCAGCTGAAGCGGTGGGGAGTTTTTGGCCTTGGTTGGGCTTTTGTTACTCAGCGAGAAGAAGCAAAGAAAGATGCAAAAGGGGGACAAAGACAGCGACGACGAAGACACAGAAGAAGAGACGAAGAGAAGAGATGGAGATGATGGATCAAGAGGCTACAGAGACTTGTATACATAGAGAGCCGCCGCCAGAGTCGTAAAGTCGTGATCGGGCCAATATCAATATCAATATACGTCATATCAATGTCACTCAGTATCAACCGGCCGCAGCTTGTCCTCATCCCTGGAGACATCGAGAGCGGCCATGGACGCAGCCAGCTGGTCTTCCGAGGCTTTCTGCTTCTCCTCTTGCTTCTCTTCATCGTTGTCCTGCGTCTGGCCGGGCTGTATCTTGTTCTCCTGCTCCTGGAGAGCCTCGAGCTGCGCCTTTGTCCGGGTCTCATGCTCGCGAGACGCCTTCAGGGCCGAGTCTACCTCCGCCGAGAGACGGTCGACTTCGTCGTGCAGACGCTCGTCCTTGGATAGCGCCTCCTTGTCCTCGTCCGGGCCTTGCGTCTTGCTGGTGGCGAGCTCTGGACATGTCTCTGCCCACAGCTGCTCCAGCTCGTCCAGCCAGCCGAGAGCGTCCGCAAGACGGCGTACACCACCGTCACAGTCGCCCAGGACCAGGACATCGTCGGCCCTCGAGCCCAGCGACCCAGCCTGCTCGAGGTTGACCAGCACCCGCGGCGTCTCTTCGCGGCAGAGGCTCGGCAGGCCGGCAAACGGCTGCACGCTCAGGCTGGTGCCCATAACTATGCACAGGTCTGCCTGGGCCGGCAGGTCGCGGCTGGAGAAGAAGTTGGGGGGCAGCGCCTCTCCGAAGAAGACAATGTCTGGCTTGACGATGCCCTTGCACTCGCTGCATGACGGTATCTCGCTGGCTGCAATCGCCTTGGCCATCAGCTCGTCTGCGTAGGCGGCCTTGCAGTCGATGCAGCTGTGTGTTGCAAAGCTGCCGTGGGCCTCGACAATCATGTCTCCCGGGACGCCAGCCTTCCTCTCCAGACAGTCGATGTTCTGCGTAAACAGCTTCAGGAGCAGCCCCTTGTCGTGTAGCAGCCGTATAAACGAGTGAGTGATCGTAGGCCGGTACTTGCCCGGGAACATCTCCCTCGCCAGCGCGTAGAACGGCTGCGGGTTCTGGCGGAAGTACGAGATATCAAACACTGCCTCGGGGTACGGCAGCTCGAGGCGCGCGAGGTTGGCGTAGATGCCTGTGTCTGGCGAGCGGAAGTCGGGGATGCCAGCAGACGTACTGATGCCAGCACCAGTCTGTTCCCTTGTCAGTCCCTGTATCTTCTCTCTCTCTCTCTCTCTCTCTCTGTGTGTGTATATATATATATATATATCTGTCCCGTCCACGTACCATGACTACTATCTTGCAGTTCTTCTTCTCCCGGATGTACTTCACGATGCCCTCGATGCTGCGTTTCTCCAGCGTCGCCGGCGGGACGCTCTCGTCCACCATCTTGGAGGTTTCCGCCCCCATGCCGTCTCTCTCCCTCTGCTCTTCGTCTGAGGTATCTGTTTATGCCCTTGTCTTCGCTGTCTTCAGTGGTAGCGGCGCCGTGGAGGGGGGGCTGAGACGAGACAGGCCCTTGGATCCCCTGGTATCGCCCTATAACGACGTCAGCCAGCTGTAACAACTCACCAGACAGTCGATAGAAGTAACAACGGCCTCTTACCAGTGTATCCAGCCTCGCTATCCCGCCGTCTGTTGCCTGCTGCTGCTTGTGTCCGCGTTCTGCTCGTCGTCGGCCTCCAGGTTGTTCCTCCTCGTCGTCCGCAACATCGAAAAACATCCAAGTAACTATCCAAATATCCAAACGCTTTGCTGGCTTCTATGATAACAACCACCAACCGCTCGACATCTGCAGAAACAGGCAGAGAATGGCCAGCGCGACGGTGAGCCAGGCCAATGGCCACGGCAGCGGGCGTCTGCCGTCTCCAGAGCTCGCAAACGGCGTAGGGCCAGGCAGGGACAGCAACAGAGCCACAGACACAGACAGAGATACAGACAGCGACAGCAACATCTACAACGCCAGCTCCGTTGCAGCCATCCGGGCGGCGCTCTCGCAGCTCCAGGACCGAGAAGCCCTGGTGACAGCCCGTCTCGACGCCCTGGTGGCCTCGCAGAAGGATCTCTCGCGCGAACTCGGGCGCCTCGACCTGCTGCGCGCCCACCTGGGGACGCAGGCCAGCACCGCCCGCGCCATCAGCCATGAGATGCTGTCCGGCGCGGCCTCGTCTGCCCACACGCTGTCGAGCGCCGTCCGCAGGCTGGATCTCGAGCAGTCGCGCGTCCGGTCGATCCTGGACATGGTCGGGCAGGTCGCAGAGCTCAAGGCCTGCGTGCTGGGCGTTGCGGGCTCGATGGGCGCATCGCAGAACTGGGAGATGGCGGCCTCCTACATGCACCGCGCATCCAAGATACCAGAGGACGTGGTCAACAGCCCCTTTGCGGCCGAGATTGTGCCTACCGCAGAGGTGCCGGATACCCCCAGCGTGACGCTGTCGAGCGCGGCCGAGTCGCTGTGCGCCCTGTTTCTCCGCGAGTTTGAGCACGCCGTGAAGGAGAACGACGGGGCCAAGATCACCCGGTTCTTCAAGCTGTTCCCGTTAATCGGCAAGTCAGACGTCGGCCTGGATGTGTACGGCCGCTATGTGTGCCAGGGAGTGGCCGCAAGGGCTCGCTCGAATCTCAATGCCGGCACGGGGGGTGCGCAGGCAAAGGACGACTTCTTCTACGCCAATGCCCTGACCAGGCTGTTCGAGCACATTGCTCAGATCGTGGATGCCCACGGGGCGCTGGTTGAGAGACACTACGGCCCCGGGAAGATGGGCCGGGTGGTGGAACGGCTACAGGTCGAGGCCGATGTCCAGGGGGGCATCATCCTCGAGTCGTGGGCGGAGGAGCGGCATGTCGACCGCAGACTGACGGATATCAAGTCGTATGCATTCACGTTCCTGGTCCAGAGCTTTTTGCCAGGTGCCAGGGGGGCTGCTGGCACGCCGCGGTCGAATTCTCCGGCGAGCTGGGATACGCCGCAGCGGAACAGTGAAGATGAAGGGGTCGACATGAAGGAGATTGATTCCATATTGAACGAGATATCAGTCATGCTCGGCCGGTGGTCTCTCTACGGGAGGTTCCTAGCCAGTAAATGCAGGGTATATACATCTCTCTCTCTATCTCCCTTTTCTATTACACTCTACATTTTACTACTATTATTACTACTGGATTGCTGATATCAGACATAGGAAGATGGTGCCGATGATGACGACCTAGAGCTGCCGTCCTTCCTGACGGGCTCTCCGCTGTCTCAAAAGGTCGATACCAAGCTGCTATCACCGTACAACGCGATGACGACCTTCTTCCTCCGTCGGTCGGTGGAAAAGGCGTTTCAGTTGGACGAGGCGCCCGTTGACCTGACCCTGGACCTTCGGAAGCCGCTGGTGTCTAACTCGCCCCATATCACGTCTGTCGTGGACGATATCATGTACATCGTGAACAAGGTCATCCAGCAGACGCTGGCCACCTCTCAGCGGTCGGCCGTGACCAGCGTGGTGCCTACAATTGCACGGGTTCTCGGTGCTGACTTCATCGGCATGGTTCACCGGAAGATGCGAGACGAGACGCACCCCAGGCCCGTTGTTCCGGGCGGCCAACCTCCAGCTGCGACGGTGGTGTCCTTCCTTGTGCTTGTCAACAACCTGGACGTTGCCGTGGACTACCTAGAGCGCATCGTGAAACGACACATGGAGTCGACGGACACTGGCGGCGACGTCACCAGTGATGCCAACGCTCAGCCACGGATTTCTATGCTGTTCCCGCTTGCCGACGACGCCCAGGTGGTGTTGAGCACGCTACGGTCACTCTCTGCTACTTTTACGTCCAAGGCCCAGGACCTCATCGGCGACGGCATACAGGTCATCTTCAATAACGTACTCAAGTCCCGTCTCCGTCCTATTCTTGCGGATGCCTTCAGGGACACGGAGTACCAGCCCCAGGACGGCGAAGGGGAAGATGGAGCAGGAGCAGCAGCGAGTGTAGCAGTGGAAGACGACGTCCTGATGCACCACCATGAAGCCGGACACCAGAGCCTGGTCCGTCAGCGGTTCGCAGCCGGCTGGCGTGACCTGATGCTGCCGATAGCCCGCATCCTGACGGGCAACACCTTTGACCGTCTCCTCGGCGTGACACTGGCGTCGTTGTCGAGGTTGCTGGAGAAGCGGCTCTGGTCTTACCACGGCCGGGTCAACGCCCTGGGGACCACCAGGCTGGAGCGAGACGTCACTGGGATAATCGCCGCTGCCGTGGACGTGGCCGAGAGCCAGGGCCAGCACCCGCACTCTGCTCCCGGGGAGAGAGGCGGCGGCGGCAGCAGCATTGGCGGCAGGGCAGGCCGGTATCGCCACCGCGAGACGTTTGCCCGATGTGCACAGATCGTGATGATCATGGGCATGGAGGAGGAGGAGTGGGAGGAGATCTCGCAGGCAGACGGAGACGTCGTGGACAAGCTGTCTGTGGAAGAACGAGCCCGCGCCAGATCGATGGTCATATAGACTACTCTAGGCGTTCAGCGGGCTTGACATTGGCTATCCCAGGCCAACCAAGCAGGTATTCTCTGCCGGTGTCTATCTACCTCTCTACCTTGTACACAGTATCAAGTTGGTAGATATCAAAGTGTCGTGGTAGATATCAATATCAATATCAATGTCAATTGGTAGGCCCCAACCAGCAGCCTTCCTCGCCCGCCACGAATAGACCACTGCCCTCCCCAGCCCAATCACCCTCTTATCGACGTCCTCAGGCCCTTTTCTTCCCTCCTTTGGCCCTTCGTCGCGGCGTAAAGCGAAGATGTTCGCCCTCCATGCCGCAGCCGTATCTGTATTACCACGTAACTTACTGCCCGCCCGCAAAACTTCCACCACAACCTCGTAATAAACGCGTAATCCCAATACAAAAACCGTCCAAAAAAAAGCTTCATCGTCTCTTTTTTTTCTTTCTTCGTCTTCTTTTTCGCAAACCAAAACCGCCGCGAGTTCTGCGTCTTCCACCTTCATCGACCCTCGACCGCGACCGCTGATGGGCGTCTGCCTGCTCCTACGCTGACGGCCAGCACAGCACGAGAAGCACGAAAGCGAAACCCAGCCGGGCCCGCGGGCTCTTGCGTCGATGCGTTGCGGCCGCCGTCGAGAAGGCCAGAAACCAAACCGTCCACCAAGCAGACAGAAACCTCCCCGCCATCAACCAGCCGCTCTCGCCTCGCTGCAACGCGCCGATGCTGATGCTGCCACTCGGCCTGGCCTGATCTCGCTCACAGCCCGGCCTGTCCTCGTCTGCACCGCCAGGAGCCCTGCCCTGCTGCTTGCCCGGCCATGGCGCCCTCGACCTCGTTCGGCGCCCATCCTACGAACCGCCCGTCGCACTACCGCACTCCCTCCCCTCCTCGCCATGCGATCGAGCCGCTCTCCCCCCGTCTCTCCTTTGCCGCTGCGGCCGGCCCTGCTGCGCTTCCGCGTGCTGGCTGTCTAGGGAAACCAGGCGCCAGCTGCTCCGGACGGGGCGATGGGCCTGTGTCGTCCTCGGGGGACGAGGCGCGGGACGGCGAGCCGCTCCAGCAGCATCACCAGCATCACCAGCAACGCCATCAGCAGCCATCGCAGCCGCACCCAGGACACCAGCTACAGCAGCTACAGCATCATAATCATCTTCATGGCCAACATCAGCAGCACCAGCACCAGCAGCACCAGCAGCACCAGCAGCACCAGCACTCCCCGGGCAGGCCCGGCGGACATGCCAGGTCGAGGTCTACCATCGACACTCTTGCTACGATAGCCCTGGCTACCAGCCCGACCTTCTCTCCTCTCGCCTACGACGGGCCGGACGAGCCAGTCATCTCGCCCCTTGGACACCAGGGAGCTGCTCCTGATCTCGACGAGAGGCCCTCGAAGCGAGCAAAGTCGGAAAAGGCGCCCTCGCCCGGCTGGCAGAGACTCGGAGACAGGCCGGCAACGAGCCATGTCTCCAACCTCGATAGCATGAAGACAGACGCCGAGCTGCTGCTCAACTTCGCTAGACCGACCAACTCTCCCCATTACTCCCCTCACACCACTCCCCTGTCCCGGATCACTACAGAAAACCCTACTCACTCCTGGAACACCGATCTGTGGCGCGGCCCTGCCTCGGCGGTTTCTGCCTACGACCACGGCGATGTCATACGCGACAGAGGCGCCTCCGTCTGGTCTGGGATGCCAGGAGGTGCAAACGGTATTCCGCCCGTTAGGCTACGGTCCCAGTCAGATGGCGCTGCTGCACTCTCCAGGCCCGCCATGAACGGCCTTCTGCCTGACTCACCTCTATATCCCGCTGCCATGGGAGCCGTACTCGAAGACGACCTGGAAGAAGGGGAAGAAGAAAAGCCTGCAAAGAAGAAGAAATATAAGAACACTGCTGCAATTACTCCCGCAGCTTCTGCTTCTACTAATTCGTGGGGCCAAGAAACACCCGTTATACCGTCTGCTAAACCGTCTCAAGATAAGGAACCCACTAAATCCAGACCACGAACGAAACAAAAGGCAGCCGACGCTGGCAGCTCTACCGGCCAGACGAACTGTGCGGCCTGTAACCGTGATCGCCTCCCGGTCGAGGTTGGAGGAGACGATGCAGAAGTTACCTGGGTCAACTGTGACGGATGTGACCAGTGGTTCCATATCGTCTGTTGCGGCTTCAAGAGTGACCATGAGATACGGACTGTAGACAAGTTCATCTGCATCAAATGTCGCCCCATACACGGCCCAACCACCTTTGTCCGCAAGTCCACTCGTCCACGGACGGCTATCGATTACGCGGGCCTGAACCAGGGATTCGTCAAGCCGCCCTCTGAGGAGAACGAAAACATCCATCTTGCGGCCATAAAGCAAGGTACCATAACATTCCTACCAGACCATTTCGCCAGGATGTCGCCAGATCTAGTCACCGCTTCATACTTTGAACGCGGAGCTGGCATGATCGAGCCGGTTGTCATTCCCGCGCATATGAACTCGCATTCGGGTATCGATTTCCCCGAAGCTACTACGGAAGAAGAGTTCGATGCAGGCATCCCCGAAGATAACGGCTACGAAGAGGCTATTGACTGCGGCCAGGATCTTCTCGACATGGTCATTCCCAGAGACCTCACGGTAAAGGCCGTAGGCGAGATCTATGGACCAGAGGAAAAGATTGAAGTCATCGACGTTAAATCGCAGCAAGGCGAAGAAAAGAAATGGACCATGCAGAGATGGATGGACTATTATTACGATACTAGCTCCTCCAAGATGGTCAAAAATGTTATCAGCCTGGAGGTTTCGCAATCTCCGCTGGGACGGCTTCTACGGCGTCCGCGAGTGGTCCGCGAACTTGACCTTCAAGACTCAGTATGGCCACCCGAACAACAGGCCCTTGGAGACTATCCGAAGGTCCAGTTCTACTGCCTGATGTCTGTTGCCGACTGCTACACGGACTTCCATATAGATTTCGGCGGTTCGTCGGTATATTACCACATACTCAAGGGAAAGAAGACCTTCTTCTTCATCCCTCCCAAGGAGAAGCATTTGAAGAAGTACGACGAATGGTGCAACTCCCCTGCGCAAGACACCACCTTTCTCGGAACAGAATCCAAAGAATGTTATCGAGTAGACCTCTCCGAGGGTGACACGATGCTGATCCCTTCTGGCTGGATTCATGCTGTTTGGACACCCGAAGACAGTCTGGTTATAGGCGGCAACTTCCTGACAAGAATGAATTATGCAATGCAGCTCAAGATCACCAAGATGGAGAAGGACGCCAAAGTCCCGCGAAAATTCCGATATCCATTTTTCCAGAAGATTATGTGGCTCACTGTCTTGAAATACCTTGCTGATGATCCGCTTCCACCTCAGCTGCAGGACGCTTTTGCTCAGGATGAGAATTACCAGTTCCACCGCGAGAAACCCGTTTATCACCCAGAAGCAGAGGAATTTTCTGCTAGCCAGGAGCCAGGGTCGGATTATTATAACGCCAAATTCTACCCCCAGGGTGAGATTGACGGACTTCCCGAGCTGGCTAAATACATTCTGAGAACTGCATTGATTGCAGGTGGCTATAAAGTTGATGGTGTCACTAAGGAAACGAGAAACGCCGTCAGCAGATCTATCCCCAAAGGACAAGGTGATCCCGTCGATACGGCGCAGAAATTTGGAGTCTGGGTTGCTTGGAAACGGGGTAACGAACCCGCACCCCAATGGACTCGTCCCGGAGCAATCGTTATGGATGTAAAAGTCGACATATCTGATAAACGCCGAAGCACTAGGCCACGCAAACAGTCTGAGCGTGCTATGAGCGGGTCTCAAAAACCGAGGCCTTCACTCACCAATGCTCAGAAGACGTCTGACCAAGGCTCGCAACCTGCAATTAGCACGCCTCTGAGAAGCGTGTCCGCTTCTTCCGGCAGTGGAACACCTGCTGAAGAAACACGCATGCCGTCTATCGCCGATAGCAAAGGCTTGGAGGGCAGCCCACGACAGACTCCTAAGGCTACAAGCCTCGGTCCGAAACGGATTGCCTGTGACCCTTGCCGAAAACGCCGTATCAAGTGTCGTCACAAAGATGGTGGTGGTCTTGATACTACTTCCGATCAAGAGGTTGTTAAAGAATCGTCCATTGGTGTAGATGCAAGGGAAACAGCCTTGGCTGCCTCAGGGTCTGATGATTCCGTCGAAAAGATCAATGGGAATTCTCTCCCTTATCGCAATGACGCATTAAATCAGGATAACGTCTGTGGTTCTAACCCTTCAGAGTCGAGCGGGAACGGAGAGAAGAGGCCTCAGGAAACAAGCCCTGGCTCATCAAGTTTCAGTAAGAAGGGCAGAATAAAGGCCTGTGAGGAATGTCGGAAGAGTAAGGTCAGTATATCTCCTAACTACCTTATAAAAAGCATTATGCTAATACATACTAGCGGCGCTGCATCCATGACGAAGCCGGTCGAGTTGACCCGGTCAAAATCCAAGAGCAACCGAAGGCGAAACGTTCACGGCCTGATGATGAAAAATCAACACCTCCAAAAAAGCAGAAGCGCAATGAAAATAAGCCGCCACCAACTACAGAAAATATATCTTCTCGCTCAAAGAATGATACAGATTCTGCACAAGAGCCTAAGATCGGCAATCCGCGAGACAAGGCGCATGTTCTCAAGTCCAATTTTCCCCGAGATAGCCCTCTTTATTCGTCTCCCCCAGCCGGAAACTCAGAGGCAGAAGCTCCCACTGAACAACATCCAATTGCCCCAGAATCTGAACTCCCGATTGGCAGTCTTGTATCCCCGCCAACATCCCTAGTCGACGACATTGATGGAGTGCCCAGCTCGCTGGACGGTGAAAAGGGCAAAACAGCAGATGGCGATCAGAATACTGACAAGCCTTTATCAATTCATACCCCAACCTCCATATCTTATCACCAATCCCGTTACCCTTCCCTCAACACAAAAGCTGTAGATGGACAAAAGCGTACCTCCAAGGACCGTTCTTCCGCTTCAGGCCTATCTCCGTCCTCTCCGGTTAGATCAAAGACATCTTCAAGACCCGGATCATCCCACCGTACAAACGACGGCAATGCGCCACCATCAAAAAAGGCACACGACCGGACCAGTTTCGCAGAAGCTGATGTTGACCCAGATAGCATCAAGCTCATTAGACAAATTCAAGAGGAAGAATTTGGACTCCGACGCAGAAACACGAAGCCAAAGCACTAAACATTCATTTCCTACCTCCTTTTCATTTTACTGTCCCTTGCTTCTAACTGCTTACCCTCACAGTTTTCTGCGCATTTATCGTGTTGGACTTCAACCATCGTCTTCTATGTTCTTTATTTCTTATCCCCTCCTTTGCATCTTTCTCCTTTTCTTCTCTTCTCTTTCTCCACCGGGCTGTTACTTGTGCGTTTGGTACCACCTTACTTTGTACATAGGTACGTTCACTACACAGCGTTTGACACCGAGGGTCTTGCTTCATACAAGCTAGCAACATACGTGTCTTTACTTTTTAGGAGCCTTGGGAGTTATTTGGCGAAACAGGCCTACATACCAAATGTCTGAGGTACCTTTCCTCTGTTTTCTGGTGTATTGGAGTTGAAATCTAGGCTGGGAATGGAGTCTGGTTTCCAACGGAGCCTCCCTTTTTATTTCGCCCCCTGTTCAGTTCATATATCATTTTGTTATATTATCATGCCCAGCAGTGTTGAGTATGTTTAGATAGGGGGGTGGTATGGGAGAGTGGATGTAATAATTGAATTTCAGTTCATTCTGCGTAGCAATATTACTAACTAGGCGCTGCATTTGATTAAGACAAAACAATATGCCGAACGATGTCTACTTGTAGCAATCTACTTGTGTTGCCAAATGAAAGACGATGAATAGGCAATCCCCTTTCTTTTCCTATTTATTTGACACTGAGATTAAAATTGTTGCTTAAAATAACACAATACAAAGACGAAGCTAAACACTTGATATGGGCCACCATTTAAGCCATTAGAGGGGGGGAGCAATGAAAGAAAGAATGGGAACAATAGCTATGAGAAGACGAGGAGCTAACTCCCTCCAGAGGAAAGCTTCATGTCCCCGGTTCATCGTAAAAAGGGAGAACAAGGCAGAAAGGTAGCATAAAACTAGAGAGAACCCCCATAGATCGGTAGTACAGTGAAGAGCACTAGGCAGTATGGCGAATAGGGTGCTTCGGTCGCTAGGGATAGAAGCCGAATATCTGTCACCTACTGAGAATCTCTGGTCCAATGTTCAGGCTCAGTTGTAGTATAGAAAGGCCTGAGGAATCGACCTCAACCACGGGAGTATGGATGAAAGCCTCTGTGAGCTCCACGGCCACCTCCGCGGTAGTTAGCCCCCGGCCTGCCAGCATTTCGAGGGCCGGTAGGAGCATTTGCTGGCGGCGCACTCTGCGGCTGAGGAGATGCAACCGGCTGTGGGGGTTTATTCCCAACATTAGGTGACATTCCACGTCCCATGGGGCCCCCAGCACTTCCAACACGGCCCATACCTTGAGGACCAGTTGGCAGGTTGGGCTGTGGTGTATCATCATACATGCCCTCCCAAGACTGGTTGCCTTGCTGATATGCTGGGAATGTCCGAGGATCTGCCCGCCTGGCTTGCTGTTGTTGTTCATATTTCTGTTGTTCAAATGCAATTTGCTCTTGGGCATTGTACCCGGGGCCTCCCCTGTTGTTGCCAAAGTTTCCGCCCATTGCAGGGCCGCTAGTTGAACCCGATGCTCCAGGGCCCCCAGCAACGCTTCCACCCATCTGGCCACCCATGCCTCCACCTGTGAAGCCCGGCCCTGTCTGTCCTTGATTTGGCATTTGATTCATTTGTTGCATCTGCTGCATCTGCATCTGTTGTTGCATGGGGTTCATCATTCCTTGCATTCCCTGACCGTTAGGAGGTGTCTGAGAGGCTGGAGGCATTCCTCCCTGCTGGGCACCCGGCTGCTGTTTCATTTGATTCATCTGTTGCATCTGCTGCATCTGCTGCATCTGCTGGAGAACAGCTGGGTTCATGCCCCCCATGGCTGGGTTCATGCCTTGGGCCTGAGCAGAAGCCATCTGCTGCTGCATTAAAGCAAAGTATTGTTGCATCCGCTGCCAGTATTGGGCCATCATTTGGGGTGTCATGCCACCTGCCATGTTTGCTTGGTTTTGGGCGTTATTTTGCTGGCTTGAATCAGATCCGCTGCCACGGTCATCCTTGAATCGATCATCTCGGAACCCACGTTTGCCTAGCCGGCGGCTCTCCTCATCGTCTCTCAGGTTACCACGGGGTTGAGCCTTTTTCACCTCAATCGCTTTCCCATGAATCTCCAGCGGTACTGAAAGGGTTGCTTCCACAGCAGCCTCGCTATCGAAAGTAACAAAGCCAAACCCTCGGGGTCGTCCAGTATCCTTGTCAATCATGAGAGTTGCATCTACAACGCGGCCAAACTGCATGAAAAATTGCTTGAACTCTTGTTCAGTAGCTTCCTGGCTCACACCACCAACAAAAATCTTACTGGTCCGTTCCTGTTCGTCTCGAGGAATTGCGCGTTTAGGGTCAATCTTATATTCTCGGTCAGCAAAATATCCCAGCAAGGGGCCAGATATCGACGGTGCAAGCCATACAATTTTACCATCCAAGTAATGCTCCTTGACCATGACCGTGTTTACAGTCTTTGGGTCAGTAAATGTAAGGAAGCCAAACCCTCTTGATCGGCCAGAGGCTCCATCTCGCATAACCGTGCATTCGTGTACTTCTCCGAACTGGGAAAAGTATTCCTTGAGAGATTCTAAAAATAGTTATTGTCAGATACGCGCGCCTCGGCATATGTAGTTTATTGTTGAGATGAGCTTTGTACGTACGGTCTGTGGTCTCCCAGTTCAATCCGCCAATAAACATTTTACTATTTTAAATATATAGCATTAGCCCAGATCCATTCCGTTTATGAGTCTGCATGGAGAAAATAGCATATGTTCGATCCAAGGTGTAGCAAGCAAGAAGAACAAAAGAGAGAAGAGAAAGAGAAGGTTCAATGCATCGTGGCCGCGCCCTCAAGAACATGAGATCTAATCGTGGTGGGACAATAGAGCTTCTGCGCCTGCAATCGTTCGCTTAGGTGCTCATCAATTGATGCTCTATGCTGTTGCATCGATAGATACGCCGTGTATTGGAGATGATGAATGTCAGGGGTTGCTGGAGATGCATGCATAGCCGGACTTCGTTTCCCAGGGATCATATCGGAGCTTTGATAATGAATTTTCTTCCCACCATGGCCATGTAATGAGTATGGAGAGCTTGAAATAACTCTCGCAAGACGATGGGTTCAGCGTGCTGCTGGACGCTTTACAGTCGAAGGAGATGTGAAGGCTGACTTCGCATGGTCACCTCACGGTCATGTCGGAAACTAGGTGCAAGGTTCTTTGAACTTGTGGTTTTTGGTCTTTGGTCTTTGTGGATATGCAATTGTGCACCCGTCGAGCTTCAATAAACTGAGAATTGGAATTTTTCGAAGTTCTTTTTTCCGATAATCCTCTGCCTGATTCTATGTCCGAAGCTAGGTAATGTTCGATATTCCATATCGAAGACAGTTAAGTAAATAACTGCTTCTTGCACTGCTCTATCAAGATATACCGACAAGATATATAGTATCTGATATACTATAGTCGTTCCACAGCGGAATCGTGCAGAGGCTTTTAATGCATGAAATACCCTCGATCTCTTTTCAGCCACTGAACTGATAAACCCCATCGAATTATGGCTAGCACCCTTTTTGACCCCTGGTACCCTTTCCATAAATGTCCAAATAGTGAACCGCGCAGCAGCCATGTCAGGGTCATGCAAGCTCAGCTGAAAGTGCCGGGTAAACCAGGGATTGCCCTCCATCTATGCGCGATCCCATAACCCGCGCACACACGCCACATATTCGATCTTTAAAAGCCAACGAATTCATATTCCATGCATAGGCGGGCAGTCGAAAGACGCTTCGTATCTTTTGGCTCGCGTAGCTGGGAATATTATCGCCCTTCCTTTCCAGATAAAGGAGAATATGAAATGTATAAATATTGTCCACCCTGGAATATCGGACTACCAATGTTCCAAGGTAGTCCGTAACCTCTTTATTCTTTCCTGGCGGCAACCAACGCAACTGGTCGATTGATTTTTGGTGATGTAAAGCGTACGGTAAAACGGGCAATAATAGGGGAAATAGAACTTAAAACTGTCAAATACACGCTAACTTACCCGTCTTCTTTTATACCTGTCCCTTGGTTTTCAGGCTCATTCGAAGCATGTCCACCACTACTCGTATCCGCAACTGTCGGTGTTCCCTGAGCACCATTTTGGGCTGGTGGCTGCTCCAATTTGTGCTCTTGAGCAGGCTGCAGCTGCTGAGTCACAGTAGGCTGTGTAGAGTTGGGTGTTTCCACTACTTCCGTCTTGGTAGAAGGGGGAGGCTGAGATTGTGCTTGTACAGTGGCAGGAGGTGCGGATGTTGCTGGGGTCTCGTCGGCATCATAGCTATCAAGCAGGTCAGAAAGAAATACAAACATCCCAAGACGTGCAGCCTAGTGCAACAAGGAATCCAGCAGCAACGATAATGCAAGGGTAAGCAGCTCACAGGTCAGCAAAGAGATCCTCCTCGAGGTCCTCTGGCTCGGTCATGGTTCCTGAAGTGACAACTGAATGAGACTGAAACGCCACAAAAGAGAGAGAAAAAAACACTCGGACTACAGTCGACAGCTAAATACACCACGTGAGTCTCGTTATCTCAGCTCTGTATTGTCGCTATCACAAAGCCGCAAAGGCCGCGCTCTCGGCTGCTGGTGTTGGACGTGGTTGCTGGTGGGAAAGACACAGGAAGAGAAAAAGCCGGCGAGGTTGAACGAAGTTGGACTTCGAGGTTTTTCACCTTCTCGAGGGTGGCTTGGCTGACTAAGCAGACGGAGGCTAAAAACCTCCAAACGTCAACGACAAAAGCAGTGCGAAGATGACAGCCAGACAGCTCGAGATCAGCCGCCGTCGAGGGAGGATAGATGCTGGAACGAGACATAGCTGCATAGCCGGCGCCTAGGCGTTTCCCCCCGTGTCGTTTCTTGCCTGTTGGCCGCCACAATGTCGAGTAAAAAGGGACGACAGGACCAGCACCAGACGCCGCAGGTATGGGCAGCTCGCTAGCTATATGACCCCCTCTTTGCCCCAAATTCTCTGGCACTCTTTTAAGCTAACAGACAGCTCGTAGGAAATGGTTCAGGTCGGTCCGTGATTCGAGATGCCTTGCCCTGAGCCTCTAGATCGATTCTTCACCTTTTCTTGTCTGTTGCGTTTATACAAGGGAACCATCTATTATTACTGATAAGCTGATAAACATGCGATAATCCATAGACCACGCATCTTCGTACGTTACACCCCAGCTATCAATATCACTTATTCCCCGAGCTTTCTATAGCAGACGCTGACTCTCTATATAGTCGAGGAGGGCTCCCGTTTTGGAGATCATTGTCGTCGTCCTCCCGGCCGCAGAGCCCGAATGTGTCGTCGTTCAACCATAACACCGTTGTCGGGGCCTCCTATGCCCATACAGATATGTTGAAGTTTGTCCTCCTCCGTTTGTTGATAGAGCTGCTTTAAACAACCCTGAGGTGGATCGCAATACTGACTTAGGCATTGTATAGGGGTGTCCCTCCTAGTTCAAGAGCTTCTACACCATCGCGGCCTTCACTCTCCCCAAGTTCAAACAGGGTCCGTGACAGCGGAAAAACTGGAAAAAGAACATTTTCATCACAGCACCCATATAGCAGTTTCCTCTCTCAAGGGTCTGGAGGCTCGGCTGCCGATATAGACGATGATGATGACGGTGATGAAATAGGGTACGAGGACGATGAGGACGAATTCGGACTTCCAAGTGTTACCAACATGCGCCGACAACGGGCCAAGCCGCCACCAGGCTATAATATTCAGGTGAAGGCAACCCAGTCCACCCCCGAAGCAGGTAGTCATGCAAAGGGTCCAAACCTGATTCCGAGCATGCACAGCATGCGCCTCAGAGCGAACAGTGCAGACATCGCAGAGGAACGGTCGAGTTTGACTTACCCTACAGCAAATAAATCAGAAGGTAAAATACTCCGGCCGCAGTATAAAGATATATTAAAGGGTACGTCCAACTCTATGCGTATTGCAATGCTATTGTTAACCGGCTAATCGTAACATACTAGATCCCGCAAATTCTCTGAACTTGATCAACCACTCCCCCCCACCACCTGGCGCCAGTTCAAAGGAGACAGAAGCTCATTCTACTCGAATAAGCCGAGTAAACAAATTCAAGCGAATACTCCAGTCCAGTACCGTATCATTGCCTGAGCTTCGTGACCTAGCTTGGTCGGGCATCCCGGAAGAAGTCAGGGCAATGACATGGCAACTACTGCTCGGATATTTGCCCGCAAACAGTGACCGTCGTGTCTCAACACTAGAGCGCAAACGAAAGGAATATCTTGATGGCGTACGGCAAGCTTTTGAGCGTAACTCGTCCATTGGATCAAAAGCTGTGCCAGCTACCTCTTCAACTCCGAACCTAGGTGGTGGAAGAGGGATTGATGAGGCAATCTGGCATCAAATTAGTATTGACATCCCGCGGACTAACCCCCATATACCCCTTTATGCCTATGAGGCAACACAACGGTCACTTGAGCGAATTCTGTACGTTTGGGCAATTCGACACCCCGCAAGCGGATATGTTCAAGGAATAAACGACCTTGTCACTCCTTTTTGGCAAGTTTTCCTGGGTTCATATATTACTGATTTCGATATCGAGCAAGGTATGGATCCCGGACAGTTGCCACAACCTGTGATCAACGCTGTCGAAGCAGACTCCTTTTGGTGCTTAACCAAACTCCTTGACGGCATCCAAGATAATTATATTTACGCACAGCCTGGAATACACAGGCAAGTAAATGCGCTGCATGACCTCACGAGGCGCATTGACTTAGCACTGACCAAACACCTCGAAAATGAGGGTGTCGAGTTCATGCAATTCAGTTTTCGTTGGATGAATTGTCTACTTATGCGGGAAATCAGTATAAAAAATACAATAAGGATGTGGGATACATATATGGTACCGTACCTCAAGAGTCTTCGAACCCGGTGGAGTATGCTAACTGAATTAAAGGCAGAGGAGCAGGGATTTTCACGGTTTCACTTGTATGTTTGCGCTGCGTTCCTTGTCAAGTGGTCGGAGCAGCTGCTGAAGATGGATTTTCAGGTTTGTGTTGCCCGTTATTGTTAGCCTTCTGAAGTGAATACTGATTGTGTGGTAGGAGGTCATGATGTTTCTCCAGGCACTTCCAACGCGAGACTGGACGGAGAAGGATATAGAGCTTCTCTTGAGTGAGGCTTTCATATGGCAAAGCTTGTTTCAAGATTCAAGTGCGCATCTCAGATCAGGCGGCACTGCTGTAGAAAGGTCCCACTCAACTTCATAGTCACTTTTAGAGCGTATCTCATGAAGAAAATAAACCATGACTTCCGACTAGCTGAAGTGGATGCCCTTTTGATTGAATGCCCAAAGAAGCTTCAGGAATTCCCCTTCGTCACACATCCGGGCACGTTTGTCCGCGAGCTTGGTGTCGTCTTCAAGAACCTGTCTGATCTTTTCTCGGACGAGGTTTGTCACCTTCCCACGTTTCGTAGGACCATGGTTGGGTGCGGTGGTCTGGTCCTTCTCGGTTTTGAAGAAGTCAGGAACGTCATCCTCGTCGTCAACCTCCATCACTTCATCAACTTCCTCCTCGACTTGATCATCTTCCTCACTAATCATTTGCTGATCGCCGTCCTGGAGGTCCGAATCAATTGGGATATTATTTTGGGCACACCATGTGCAGTAGTTAGCTTCTAACATACTCACAACGCTAGTAGTTCCCAGAAAACTAGACCTCAGCGTCTTGTTCTTCCGGACAAAGGCAATTCTGAGAAGACCATCCCATTCTTCGTAGCTAATATCCGGCCGTGGGACTTTGGGGACAATGCGAACCACACTAGATTCGACAGCAGGAGGCGGCTTAAAGTTGTTTTTACCCACTTTCATGATATGGTCTATTTTGGCCCACATTTGGGCGTTCACAGATAAACGGCTGTACAGTTTGTCCCCTGGCTTTGCAAAAAGCCTCATTGCAAACTCACGCTGGAACATAAGGATGCATACTCTGGGTGCCGGGGTCGTAGCCAACAGCTTGAAAGTCAATGGAGACGAAATCTATATGCTAGCGGTCAGTGGCGGAGTGTTCCTTACATCCCACAGCCCAGCAGAGGGTAGTTAAGAAACTATACCTGGTATGGAGTGTTGCTTATGCAGACATCGAAGTAAGGGACCTCTGTCTTCATCACGTCTCCAAGCAGGACTTCCAGCCTCTTTTGCTCCGGCTTTCCTTGCACACGCTTTGTAAGCTCTGCTGCCATTCTTGGATCCAGCTCCACGGCTATCACTTTTTTGGCTTTCTCCAGAATCTTGACAGTCAAGTTTCCGGAACCAGGTCCAACTTCTAGCACCGTCTACAGTTTGAGATTAGCTGAAGCACCTCCCAAACGGCCGATATATTAAGACCTACGTCACTTTGCTTTAGATCCGCCTTGTCCACGATAGCCTGAGCCACTCCCGGATTCTTCAAGACGTGCTGGCCTATATCTGTGTTCATGCGGAAGATGTTGTGGGCGGCCTTCGTTTTGGCGACGGCCTGCGCATAGGGGCTGCTCGCCTGTGCCGCATTATTGCGCTTCCCTTGCTTTGCCTTGGGCATCTTGGCCTTTTCCGTAAGCTGTCTATTCTGTCAGGCCAGGCTTGTAACCCCAATGCTCGCTGATATCTGTCTTGTGAAATCATCCAACTGTGTGCAGTAGATTTGTGTTAAAAAAAAAAATCTTGTCGGAGCGGAAATAGGTCCCTCCGTCTATAAAACCTTTCAGGGCCTCAAGCGTTGGACGTCCAGCTTCGAGCTCCGTGAAGCTACCAAGAACCCAACAGTGTTGACAGCTACATATATCCCCGGGTACCGACGATGTCAGGACGCAAGGATTTCCTGAGCCAGCCGGCTCCTGAAAACTACGTTGCTGGATTGGGCCGTGGTGCTACTGGTTTCACAACCCGGTCTGATCTCGGACCAGCTCGAGAAGGGCCTACGCCAGAACAAATACAGGAAGCCCTCGCAAAACGAGCAGCGTTGCTGGGGACGGCTCCTCCGACAGCATACGGCGCGTCTAACCGAGGGGAGAAAGGCGGGAAGGCAGAGAAAGAAGAGGAAGATGACGACCGGTATCAGGACCCCGAGAACGAGACCGGCCTCTTTGCCTATGGACAATATGACCGAGACGACGACGAGGCGGACCAGGTATACCAGGCCGTGGACGAGAAGATGGACAAAAGGCGCAAAGCGAGAAGGTATGTCTAACGATTTTACTTCCATCCCCGTGTTAGAGTCTATACAAGAACCGAATAGTTTATCTTGTCCTAGAACTCCCCTTCATTTTGAACAGATTGCCAACATAAGCCACATCGTGCTATCATAGGGAAGCCCGAGAACGCCAGGAAATGGAAGAATATGAGAGAAAAAATCCGAAAATTCAACAGCAATTCGCAGACCTCAAGCGGTCATTAGCGTCAGTCTCCGACGAGGACTGGGCTAACATACCCGAAGTTGGAGACCTTACAGGCAAGAATCGAAGAGCCAGACAAAACATGCGCCAGAGATTCTATGCTGTGCCGGACAGTGTTATAGCGAATGCGAGGGACTCAACAGAGTTTACCACTACTATCAACGATGACGGAACCGAGTCGTACGTCCCTCGAGGTGAAAATGCGGATGGCACCATCACCAATTTCGCAGATATAGGAGCAGCCAGAGATAAAGTGCTTCAGGTGCGGTTAGACCAGGCAGCCGAAGGGTCGAGTGGAGATGTTGCCTCTGGCAGTGCAACATCGATTGATCCAAAGGGTTACCTGACGAGTTTGACGAAATCCGAGATGAAGGCTGGCGAGGTAGAGATCGGAGATATCAAGCGTGTGCGCACGCTTCTAGAATCAGTCACAAAAACCAACCCAAAACACCCTCCCGGATGGATCGCCATTGCTCGCCTAGAGGAGATCGCAGGTCGCATTGGAGCCGCTAGAAATTACATTGCCAGAGGCTGTGAACTTTGTCCGAAAAGCGAAGATGTTTGGCTAGAGAATATCCGCCTCAATGATAATCATAATGCCAAAATCATCGCTGCCAACGCAATCAAAAACAATGATCGATCAACAAGGCTTTGGATCGAGGCTATGAAACTGGAGTCTGACCCGCGAGCAAAGAAAAATGTCTTGAGACAGGCTATTCTTCACGTACCCCAGTCTGTCATCATCTGGAAAGAGGCTGTGAATCTAGAAGAAAACCCCGACGATGCACGCCTCCTCCTTGCCAAAGCAACCGAAATCATCCCTCTCTCCGTTGAGCTATGGCTGGCTTTGGCACGGTTGGAGACACCTGAGAATGCCCAAAAGGTCCTCAACGCAGCTCGAAAAGCTGTGCCTACCAGCCGCGATATTTGGATCGCCGCAGCCAGACTACAAGAGCAAATGGGAACTGCAAACAAAGTAAACGTGATGAAAAGGGCAGTCCAATCCCTTGCGAGAGACTCGGCCATGCCAAAACGGGAAGAATGGATTATCGAGGCTGAAAAATGCGAAGAGGAAGATGCTATTCTTACCTGTAATGCCATTATCCGTGAAACGTTGGGATGGGGCCTCGATGAAGACGATGATAGAAAGGATATCTGGATGGAAGATGCAAAGGGCAGTATTGCAAGGGGGAAATATGAAACAGCAAGAGCCATCTATGCCTATGCACTCCGCGTTTTTGTCAATAAGAAGTCCGTATGGCTAGCTGCTGCCGATCTAGAGCGGAACCATGGCACCAAAGAAAGTCTCTGGCAGCTGCTTGAGAAGGGTGTTGAAGCCTGTCCTCAATGCGAAGATTTGTGGATGCAGTTAGCCAAAGAGAAATGGCAAGCTGGCGAGATTGACAACACACGGCGAGTCCTTGGGCGGGCATTTAACCAGAATCCCAACAATGAAGACATCTGGCTTGCGGCAGTGAAGCTCGAGGCTGACACTAATCAGATCGAGCAGGCCAGAGAACTCCTGTCAACAGCTCGACGAGAAGCTGGCACGGACAGGGTTTGGATCAAGAGTGTAGCATATGAGCGCCAGCTCGGCAATAAGGACCATGCCTTAAACCTAGTCAACCAGGGCTTACAGCTTTATCCTAAAGCTGACAAACTCTGGATGCTCAAGGGCCAAATATATGAGAGTGATGGTCAACTCCAGCAGGCTCGTGAAGCCTACGGTACAGGGACCCGTGCCTGTCCCAAATCAGTGCCCCTTTGGCTCCTTGCTTCAAGGCTTGAGGAGAAAGCTGGCGTCGTTGTGAAAGCTCGGTCGGTACTTGATCGTGCTCGACTTGCTGTTCCAAAGAATGCGGAACTTTGGACAGAGAGCGTTAGGGTAGAACGCCGAGCAAATAACCTCAGCCAGGCAAAGTCCCTGATGTCAAAGGCTCTCCAAGAAGTCCCCGAATTCAGGTCTTTTATGGAGCGAAAGCATATGGCATCTTGAACCTCGCACGCACCGGAAACCCCGAAGCTTGGAGGCTATCAAGAAGGTGGACAACGATCCGATTCTATTTGTCACCGTCGCTCGTATATTTTGGGGCGAAAGACGGCTCGAGAAAGCCATGACCTGGTTTGAAAAGGCCATTGTTGCGAATAGCGATCTAGGAGATGTTTGGGCATGGTACTATAAATTCCTACTCCAGCATGGCACAGATGTAAGATCTTTTCTTTTTGTCTCTTTCCAGCCGCTCCCTTATGTTTCGATTCCAGTTCTCTTGCTAACTTCTTCCCATAGGAGAAACGAGAAGATGTCTTAACAAAGTGCATTGCTACTGAACCAAAACACGGAGAAATTTGGCAGACCGTTAGCAAAGACCCTGCCAATGCCCATAAAACTACTGAAGAGATCCTGAAAATCACGCTGAACCGCCTGGACTAAACCCGCGCGTGATCGCTAATCGCTATTGCTTTCTCTCCTTCAACAAACATGTCTATTTCTTACATTTTTCAGCCACTAGCAACATTTCTATTCTTCTTTACAAACAGGAGTACCAGGGTAGGGGGTAAATAGGGTACAGCATAATGGTTTCATCTATAGATAACTACCTTCATGAATGTCTAATGATTAGCTTTTGCTCCTTCACAGACTTCTTTTAAGAAGTCATCATGTTACCCTAGAGGGTATGCCAAATATTAGGACACATACGACACCGAGACCTCTATAGAGGTTTTGAATTCGGAGATCAAAATACTGATTAACCATAATACGTAGTTTAGCGTTGCAAAACACCCGGCCTTCCAATGCAAAAATTTCCTGAAACAGAATTCCACGGTAGTCAAAAAGCGTATTCCAAAACCAAGATCCATCACTTGCGCCAAAAATATGCACCTCTCGACTCCAGAACAGTACATCAGGATGCCATAGACAGGCATTCATCGAGGATCGAGTTAAGCTGGCTATGGTCCGCAGCCGTAGCACCATCCCAATCACAAGGCTCTTCGTCGAGATCCATCTCATCTCCAGAGGATACATGATCAGTACTATCGACACCGGTGTTTGCCTCTTGCACGTAACATTGGTTTTCCGCATCCAGCTCTTCCTCGAGATAGCCCCCCATTATTTGACTTATAATGAGAGGCATGTGGCCAAGAGCTCCTGGAGCAATGTCTAAGGTCAATTTGAGGTCACGTAGGCCCAGTGGTTGGCGATTGCTGGCTTCCTTTGCTTCGACAGGGAGAAGGCCGTTGGTAGTATTTCTAACTAGCTCCCCTCGTGTAAATGCCATCTCCTCACGTTCTAATTGGCGACGGTATTTCCTCGTCGTCATTCCATTTATCGTTCCAGAGGGGCCATTACACTTGGTCCGGCCGAAAACATTGGAGAGAAAAGTCTTCACAAAATTTTCGGTCGCAATAGCCATGTAAGTTGCGCACGAAAATGTGGCTCCATTTGATATAGATTCTTCATAGCAAATAGGCGTCATGCGGGCATATATTGATTCAGAGTCGGGAAACTCTCCAGTCTCTGACGCGAGAGGTTGGGCATATCGTTTGCGAATTTCGAGTTCCCAGTCTATCAGCCGTTAGCTTATACTAATAGAAAGAGCAGCTAACAGCAAGGCGTACTTGTTTTGTTTAGACCCCCAGCGCTGGCAGGGACCTGGTCCGGGAGCCTGATCTGCCTTGCTAGTTGATATTCCTCGAGAGGGTTAGGAAGAGTACTTGGATCAGGCTATAAGCATCCTGTTAGTAAGATTGCAAACTCCATTGGCAGTACTTCTTATGGGGAAGTTCACCTCTGGAATTGCTTTTAATCTTCTTCTATCTCTCGGCGGGAGCTGCATGACCTCGGTCTTGAGGCGCTGTTCGGTAGCATCTCCAGAGGCCGGTTTTGTTACCACTGTTGGCTTGTCATTTGCAGAAACCCAGCTCGCAACTCCATGGTCAGGGAGGTCCCTAGTCAAATTCCCTAGCAAGGCGCAGACAAAGTTGTTGTGAAGGCGTTCGCGCTTCGGGTCAACGGTCAGCAATGGCGCTGCTCGAAGGGTAAATTCATTTTGATTAAGGTGTCCTAGCAAAAAAGCAGTATGGTAAGCACACCAAGCTGCATGGGTTAGATATGAGTACAGCACTGACGTACCGAGCAAGAAGAGTGTGGTAGCCTGCTTATATTCGGTCCAACCATCGCCGATTGCGCTTTTCAGCTCAGTATAAATGGGTTCGACATCGAGACGCGGAACAGATATGAGCGCCTTGGTCGTCTTCTGCGTTATAGGAGGACCAGTCGGGGCGGTCTTGGTTGTTGTAGCCGCCGGCGCAACCGTAGCAAAGTCGGTTGTCCCTGTTAGGGCTGCAGGGTCGATCTGCATGGTGAAAGTATTGATATTTGATAGAGGTGGCCAGGCGCTCGCGCGAGGCCAGGTCAAGCTAGCTCAGGCCCTCATCTAAAAAACAGGAGAAGTGCCGATGTCTGGCCGGCGCTTATCCTTGCCTATCATGCGCCGGATGGAGTTTCGTTCCCTTGAAGAGTGAGAAGTCGATGGATCGTCTCGTTGTTGGAGCGCGAAGAGACGTCGGCGTTTGACAGAGATCGGCTTATGTAATCAGGACACTATCAAAAAGGGGGAGGTTAACGAGTGGGAGAGCAGTCTTCCTCCGTCCTCTATGGGCCTAGGTGCTTTACAAGCAGCTAGTTTGCAAGAGTTTGATGGGGATGATGCTCGTACACGCCAGGTTTGTGACTGTGCTTTCGATTCAGGAACTAGAGGACAGGACCGGAGAATTCTCAGTGTATTACATTCAACTAATTCTTAGCGATCTAGAGATACACATGCTCGCTTTATGTTATTACGATTAACTATGGAGACGGTTAATTTTTTCCAAACAGAGACTGAAAGTCAAAGCACCGTTTCCTGCGAAGAATAGAGAGAATGAAACTAAATATTAATAACAGTAAGTAGATACCTGCAGTAGGGGTGTATATACACAAACTGAAAGCAACGAGATGCTGGACCGTCATTGGAGGGTGATGGCATCCTCATCAATAGCTCCAAAGAGGTTTCTTATGCCTTCCATTAATACCACAATTTCCTTCGATAGTTGAGCAGTAACGAGCGCTATTTAAGAGTGTGAGCGTTCAGGCTCCGTAAATGTAGAGAGGGGGTGAAGCCATGAACATACCATATGCATATAGAAGAGCGTAGTCCTCATCTGTGGTCAACCGGGAGACCTGTTTGTCATTCCTGAAATGGTGGAGACGCGCTAAAAGGCGATCTCTAGCATGTTCAGTGTCTGGAAGTACCTCATTCAATGCGTATCCTAGTTTCATTGAAGATGCCATCACTATGGGCCAGGTTAGAACCCTCATCGGCCAGAAAGCAGTTCGACGCAAGCGAGAAGACAAACATACGTACCTGACAATAAATGACTTATTCTGGCAGATAACTGCATTCTTTCCCGTAAAGTGTATCTCAACATCACCGCTTCACCTTCAGAAGCTGTGAGGTTCTTCATTATTTCAAGGTTCATGGCCTGAAATGCATCAAGCAGTCGTCTGGACCCAGAAACGAGGACCTTATATTCAGCATCTGGAAAGGGTCTCTTTAAGGAAAATTCGGACTTTGCTGATACCAAGAGTGAGTCCAGGTGGCTTAGGAAGAGTTGCAGCTTGATCCTTTCCTGTACGTCGAAATAAGGAGATGCCGGTCCTCCCCGAATCATGGTAGACAACGG
This sequence comes from Nannizzia gypsea CBS 118893, assembly GCF_000150975.2. Classification (NCBI taxonomy): domain Eukaryota; kingdom Fungi; phylum Ascomycota; class Eurotiomycetes; order Onygenales; family Arthrodermataceae; genus Nannizzia; species Nannizzia gypsea. Next base: position 10,664 of record NW_003345200.1, on the reverse strand, counting down.
GTCGCGCTTCCAGATGACACTGAGACGAAGCCAAAATACACTCAAGCCGTCCTTTAGCTTCCGTTTAGCACTGGACGGCCAAATGATCCTGGTGATTATGATACCCCAGAGGATACCAACGAATACCGCAACCACTCTGTGAAGAGTGATATCAGTAATCACAGGATCATCTCCTCCTTCGCCCACGCCGTCGTCGGCGCCTTCCTTGGCTAAGGCATATGCATAGAGGACAATGAGGTTATAGGTAAGCATAATAAATCTCCCCATGGGCCCATTTCCCCTAGCTATCGTGATATAAGCCGTGCAAAAGGACATTGCCCATCCGAATATGGCAAGGAAGATAACATTCGCTTCCGCAACGTACCAGCTAACAAGAGCACAGATGGCTCCAATACATGTACCAAGAAATCTAGCATAGCCGGTCGTATTCGATGCCCCTATTGTCATTGAGCATACAAGCATATAAGATACTAGGCCCCATTCCCCTCTCCAGGCAGAGTATATCGGTCTAGTTTCAGGCATGAACGAGGGCAGTGCATACAGGGCTGCGCCAGCACCGACTTTAATAGCGAATTTCGTGTCATCGCGTCGAAAAAGACGGAGTGCCTTCCAAACTCTGTATCTGAGTGTGGCCCTAGCAAAAGAGACGTCAGGAACTTTGCTGGTTATATTTTTGTCTCCCAATGGATCTCCTTGTACGAAGTTAGTAAACTGACAAATAAGGCAGCATATATGAGTAATACTAATGGTCACAAACCGGTATCAAGTGGGCCTATATTTGCATTTTGTTCATGCTGCGATGCCCATGGCATAATCCAGCGCCAAGTTCTTCCATTCGGACGCTCTTCAGCTTCTAATTGAAGTTGGTCAAGAATACTAAGAAATTCTTTAAGCTGTTCGCCAAATTCCAGAAGGGAGAAACTAAAGTGACCACAGCTAGCCGCAACTTCTTCCAAGTCAGCTTCAACTCCAAGAGGTTTTCCCTTGGCAAGGATTAAATCCTTCTGACTGTATATTATATTCAAAGCATCATTTCTAGCGTGCCGGTATAGTTCAAGTGCGCGTTCAAGGCTCGTTCGGAACTTGATATTAACCGTAACTTTGAAATCTGGGGCTGGACCGTAAGGGAGTTCTCCTAGAATTTCCTTTAGCGTGTATGCAAGCGAGTTCTATTGTGCTTTAAGTTAGCCTAGTTTGTAGGAGAAACAGGCTGCACTAAGTATACAAAATACAAAGCTCGTTCGTTGGGAGGTTGGGTGCATAAATACCATTGATGGCCCAAGGTGAGTGATAAACCTTTCAAACATGTCTGCGGGTGCTTGAACAAACTCCATAGTGCTGTTTGCTGTTTGAGGACGTTCAGGAGAGCGTATAGTTGTAGCAGATTGTGGGGACTGGAGGCCATCAAAACGGCTGGACGTTAATGGCCTGTTGAGGCTGGCGAGCGGAGATACATTATGCAGCAATCGCAATGTGTCGAATGAGTTAATGTCCTGCGGTGGCTGTTGGAATTGGTTTAGGATATCAAACTGAAGAGCCGCAGCGCTTCGAAGTCCACCAATGCTCTGGGATAAATCCTGGATGCAACGGACTAATTTTTGCTCAAGTTGATATTCCGCCTCAGTACCAGCGACATAGTGTTCAAGCTTGGCTTCTTTAAGGAGTTTTTCCATTTTCGAGTATGCAGCTTTGTTCTTGTTTGAAGCATCAAGAAAAGGCCCCTGCTCTAAACTGCCCCCAAGCTCCGAGCCCCCATATATAAAACTTTCTGTGATAATCTCCAGCATGTCAGAGAGGGAGTCTGTCATGTCAACCATATTCTGACGTAGTTTCTTCTTTGCAGAAATAGGAAATACAAGGAAGCAGACCGCCATTGTCGCCATAACACCCATGATAACCATTTTGAAAACCTGGTTGATCTTGGCGAAAGACAAGTCACCTCGCTGTACAGATCCCTCTTTTGTCATTACGGTAATGATTGCTAGAGAAGCAAGAGAGCATGCAACATTAACCAGCGGGTCACCTCGCCTCTGCTTCACCCATCCGATGAAGCCGAGGCCGCCGCCGCAGAAGACGATCAAGATGATGACATGACCAAGTGGAAGTAAGTGGAGCCCGTTCTCAAAGAGTACAGAAACACTCATACTAGTAATTGAAATGAACGCAGCATAACAAAAGGCGATGATAGCTAGCACAAGTGCCTCAATCATGCTACCCTTTGTTCGCGCTGGGTGGAAGTATACTGTGACAGTCGCGACGGTGTGTTTCCCGGCTTGGTCGCCCAGGAATCGATAGAGGACCGGGACAAAAGTCGCCATCGTACCCAGCAAGTATGCGAGACTACATTTCAAGATGCCTTTTCCAGTCTCTGACTGCATAAACGAACGCAACCTGCCAGACGCCATCGTCGCCCGGTGCATCCAACCCGAACGCTCACGTCCACCATCGTCGGCGCAGGGGCTCCTCTGTAGTAATGGTGTGCATTCATCGTTTGTGTTATGTCCAACTGATGGGTCAGGGTTACCGTGTATACGCTGGCCAGTGCTGGGAACAATATACGTAGCCTGTCGGAGCTATTGAGATAACTGTCAGCTAGCAAGCTCTTGGTCATTTTAGCACTTACTTGGTTAACACAAAACCCACATGGCACCGACAAGGCCGGTTGTTAGGTGGACAGGTCTGCGACATGCTTGGTAACTAGGTCCATAGCCCTGACAGGATCCTGTCGTCTGTGGTCACTCTACAGATGCGGTGATGGTGGGTGGTGCTGATGAGGATTCCCCGTGATGTTTCGATGTTTTGATGTTTTGAAGGTTGAAGAAGCTGGAAGGACGTGATTACGTCATAATCAGCCTGTGCCGCTAGGGCCAAAACGTCAATTTCAACTTCATTTCAACTTCATCATGGACTCTCTCTCTCGATCATGATGATGGTGGTGGTGGTGGTGGCGATGATTTTCGTTGCAGCAGTTCGGCGTTGAGACTCTGGGGCTCATCACTAACTGCTCTCGGGGTATTACCGGGTAAGAAAATTCCCATAGCCGGAGCTCCAAGCCTGTACTAACAAAGCTCCAGGACCCAAGCAACAAGGATAGTTACCAACCCTGTCAGAAACGTACCCGGAAAACTCTCGGGAGATCTCCCCCTAGTTAGCGCGAGGTGTCTTGCAAGTCGGCCGCCCAGCACCAGTCGCGTTGGCGGTAGACGCCATGCTGTAGTGAAATAGGCGTCTGGAACTCGTTCACTGGCTGGATATGTCCGTGTATATGGCCGTGTGAGCTATACCCAAGAGCTCCCCACAATATGGACCCAGCGCAAAGGGCGGATACTCACTTCTGCTTGGGCCGAGGGCAAAGAGCTTGCTTAAACCCTCCATGGCAGCCCGCAATGAGCCCATAGGCCCGGGCCAACCGCATCAATTCTCCTGGCCAAACTTGGCATATCTAGGAGACTGCAGCTGTGGACTTTCTCGTTCCCTAGAAGGGAGTTTTTGTCCGGCCTAGGCGTGGATGATACCCCTCCTTTATTTCTTGGAAAGCCTAGGGTATACGGCTGGATGGTCGGGTTCTGTATATGAAAAGTATGCCTCGGAGCCCGGAGATGCAGAATCGAAGGCAACGCTATCTTTGCCCAGCAAGCATGTCAACGACGGCGGGCAACATGCAGAATCTGCCTTACCTTTCGAATTAATATTGTTGCTGAAGACTCAACAATCGAGGGATTATTGCTGCACGTGGACTGAAGATGGACAGGGACTATCATCAGGGGATCCTAGTCCCTGCTGTTGGCAGAATGAGCCATCATGGAAACTGAGGAATCTACATGTGCGCATATCCATATATATAGCGCTATCCCATCCAGCAATCCCTCCTGTTATCTCCATAAGTGAGCCAGCTTCAGCGTCTTGAGTCCGCTGCCCGCGAGCAAACAGATACGCTTTCAATTTTCCCTTTTGAAGATCCTCCGGCCCATAATCATTCTATACAATGGCGCCAACTCACTACTCCCGGCGCCGCACCGGGCTCTTCTCATGGTCACAGACCGCGGCCGCCGCTGCCATCGCCATTGTTACCGTGATGGCGGTTTTACCTCAGGCTGAGGCATCCGAGCCTGCTGGTGAACAGCAGCGCAGGGATATCCCATCCGGAAAGCGGAATGTCATCCTCATGGTTTCTGACGGGATGGGGCCTCAGAGTGTTGACATGGCCCGAAACTTCCGCCAGTGGCAGACTGGCACTGAGAATGTCCTCTGGTTAGATGGTTACCTGATCGGCCAGTCCCGTACTAGATCCTCCAACAGTGCGATTACCGACTCCGCGGCCGGCGCCACCGCCTTCTCTTGTGGAAAGAAGACCTATAATGGTGCAATTGCCGTCCTCCCCGACGGTACACCCTGTGGGACTGTTCTGGAGGGTGCAAAGGCGGCCGGGTATAAAACTGGCTTGGTTGCTACTACCAGGATCACCGACGCAACTCCTGCGGTCTTCGCTGCGCATGCTAACTCGCGCTCCTACGAGGATTTGATTGCAGAGCAGGAAATTGGAGAACACCCATTAGGCCGTCAGCTTGACCTTCTTCTTGGAGGAGGGAGATGCCATTTCCTTCCAGGCCGCAATGGAGGTTGCCGCGACGACAACAAGGACATTATCAGGCTCGCCCAGTCAAAGGGCTTTTCCTATGTTGGCGATCGCAGGGGATTTGACGGCTTGAATGGAGGAGCTTCCGCCAAACTCCCTCTTATTGGACTCTTCGCCGATGGCAACATTCCCTTCGAGATTGACCGCCGATACCAGAATGATGTATATCCTTCTCTTGAAGAGATGACCCGCACTGCACTCAAGGCCCTAAGCGATGCCACTCGTAATAGCGACCAGGGGTTCTTCATCATGATTGAAGGTTCCCGTATTGACCACGCCGGCCACGGAAATGACCCTGCTGCCCAAGTCCACGAAGTCGTTGCGTTTGACAGAGCCTTTGCTGCCGTTTTGGAATTCCTCGAGAAAGACTCCACGCCTGGAATACTTATCAGCACCTCGGACCACGAAACTGGTGGATTGTCTGCCGGCAGAGCGCGCCCAAATATTCTCGGCAACGCTTCTCACTCAGCTGAGTATCTCGGGAAAGTCTTGGAAAGCTATGGTGGTGGTCGTGACGTTGCCCACCAGTTGGTTGAGGAGGGCCTTGGAATCCACGATGCGTCTGACCGAGAAATTGACTCTGTTGCCCGTAACGGAGAAGAAGGTTTTGCTAAATTGATTAGCCAAAGGGCCCAAGTTGGGTGGACGACTGGTGGTCACACCCGTAAGTGCTTTTCTCTCCACATTCCCTAGTATTATATTTACTATGAGGACACGACTAATGCCGGATATCATTAGCTGCCAACGTCAACATCTATGCCTCTTCTCGGAACGATGCCAGTTCTCTTGTAGGCACCCATGAAAATACGGAGATCGGAAACTTCCTCGCAGGATATCTCCGTGTAGATCTCAACGCGATTACCAGAAGGCTAAGAGGCATCAGGACCACCCCTCGTCGCAGAGCAGCAGTGTCTGATGCATCATGGATGGGCAAGCCGCTTTCTAAGGAGGATATCGAGAATCTGAAGAATGCGCACAACAATCCTACCGAGGCGTAATCTCAAGTCGAATTGCACAATCACGCCTTAGATTGACAAGTGTCGGCCACAGGAGGGAATATATTCCGTTCCGCTGCGGGTGTTCTCATATTGACTAGCTCGATAGTATTTAGTATTCACGTAGCAATCCAAAAATGGTGATCCGTATGTATTGAATCCTGAATCCAGCAATTCTTTGTACGTGGGTAGCAGATACAGCATTTATTGATAGCTTATATATATAATAGGATATATTAACGTTAACTCAAGAATTACGTCTGACATTATAGCTAAGTTAGCTTTATATATAAATAAATAAATTTCTCTACACCGTTTGGCTACTAGCTAACTATACGGGAACACGTCTAAGTAACTTACTAGATTATTTTTATCTTCCTTTTACCTTCCTACTCTTCCTTAACTCTTATATCTAGAGAGATTAGATACTATTACTAATAAGAGAGTTAGCTAGGGTAAACTATTCTAGAATACCCTACTTTAGCTACTACTTAGTTAGGCTCTTTACCCCCTTATTCATTATAAGTAGGGCTTCGTAATCTAGACTTCTATTTAATATTAGGAGGTCCCTATTACCCTAGTTCTTATAGAAGACTATAATATACTTAGGCCTCTCCTAGACTTCTATATAGGTGGGTTGGGTGGTTATTAGGGTCTAATAGGTTTTACCCGCCAAGAACCATCACCTAAGGGAGCTCTTTTAAACCTACCCAAGACTGTTACAGACCATCTGCGGCGCAGCCCAGATAAATACATTTATTGGACAAATAAGGTTCCGGCACGGAAGAACCCTGCGGATCACGTGATACTAGATAGTGCCAAATACTAAGAGCACCAAATAGTACCACTAGTACTAAACCACGATAGTACTATGATAGTACTATAATAGGTAGTACTATATAGCACTAAGGAAGGATAGTAGTAGATAGTACTACTATAGTATATATAGAGGATGAGGGACCTAATATAGTATATATATATAAGGGCACTTATCGCCCACTTAATTTTAAGTTATCTTCTAATACTTAAGATTAAAGCTAACTTTATAGTAAGCTATAGCTTTATAGTACTAGTTAATATATATATACTTCCCTTTATCTATCTAATATCCCTTAATATCTTTATACTAGACTTAACTAGTATACTAGCTTCATTACTTATAAGGACCTTAGAGAGTATATATATACTAAGCTAGATTTAAAGTTATTACCTTGAAGTTAGATATCGGAGTATCCTCCCTATAGTAAATAAGTACTATTTATACTCTAATCTATCTATAGAATACCTTAAGTTATACCTTTCCTTAAGACGCCTCCCTTATCCCTATAAGAGAAGCCTACCCTTTATAGTATTGATCTTCCTTTAGTATCTATAAATTAAGCCGCTCTATAGTATTAATCTTCCTACACCTATAGTTATAGGCACCTAATATAATTAATTCTAACTCAATATAGTTACCCTAATTAGAGAAAAGTATATAGCTAAAAGACTAGTTAATACTTATAGTAAATATAATTATAACCCCGATTAGCCAAATATCTAAAAGGAATAATAGGTATATATATCCCTACCCCAAATATTTAAAGAACTAACTAGGATATATTATCTAAATAATAAAAAGCTAATATATCTACTATAAGCGGATATATTACTAACTCTAACTATATCTTGACTTAACTTAAGTAGTAAATTAATATACTAGAGAAGAAAGTTAATAACTAAGATTATAAGGATAATATTAAGTAGTATAAGATATAGATTAAGGGAATATTAGATAAAATTCGAGTTTTAAAAGTATAAACTAAAAATATAAGAGTATTAGTTAAAATTAGGATACCTAATACCTTTAAAGGAGAATAATATAAGCTAGAGTACTTCTTAAGTAAATATAATATTTATCTAGCTACTAAAGTAGAACTTACTAAAGTTAAGAAGGTAATCTTTACTAAATTATACTTATAAAATACCGCAGCTATATAGTTTAAACCTATACTAGAAGACTAAATTAATACTTAAGAATAACCCAAGGTTTATACTAAAGTTTTAAAAAGTTACCTAAATTTTAAGACTATAATTAGATAGTTCTTTAGAGATACGAAATATAAATAAATACTTAAAAGAAAACTTACTAGTCTATAATAGATTAAGGATATAGCTTAGTTTATAGTATAACTATAGTAATTATACTAGGAACTTGAGATCCATAATAATAATAGAAAGATAGCTATATTTGAGTAAGGACTTAAGTTAGAGACTTAATATAAGATAATTAAAATAGGACCCTATATAAACTATAGTAAAATAGTTAAAATAGTAATATAATTAGATAATTAATTATATAACTTACAAAACCTATAATAAGGAAAAGTAACCTTTTAGAAAGAAATAAATTAACGAAGCACAAATAAGAAAGATAATTATAGACTAATACTAATAGAACTTAATACTACTAGAAAGAAACCCTATAATAAAAAAAAGGAATATAAGATACTAATAATAGAAGTTATATTTCTATTATAAGAAACCTAGACACTAAATAAAGGACTATAAAAAAAAGTAAGGAGATATAGGGAAAAGCCTAAATACTACTACTATATCTAAAACTAGTAGCTAGCAGGATATATACTACTAAAACACTAAGAGATATCTATATATAATAGTAAGAATATACTTATAAGTACTAGATTAGAACTTAGATAGTAATTATAAGGCTAACTACTAGCAAATAGAAAGCTAATAGAGTAAATCTAATAAATAGATTATACCTAGAAATAAGCCAATATTATAAAAATAAAATGCGACGTTAGAATAAGAATAGAGATATCTAGAAAGATATAGGAGGGAATAAAGTTAAAGAGATACCCTATCTACTAATTAAGAATACGACTTAACGATAGGATCTAATCAAGGAATTATAACCCTAGAATGAACTGACTTAGAGGAAGATACGGAATCCGAGGATAATTAAGAAACACCTAAGTTAGAATAAGAAAACCACGAATAGGAAAACGTATTACTACGAATTGAGGAGGAATCACGAACCAAAGATAGCCTTAAGGAATATATAAATAACTTAGGAGAAGAATATTAGATAGTATGTAAATAAAAGGGCATTTGCTTTATATATAATATGAAAAAGTAAAGAGAGGTCTCTAATCTAGCTTATCTATACTACGACGAATATAACTAGAATTATTATTATAAATATTATATATTTAAAAAAATATAGAAGTATAGAAGAAAACTTTACTATAATAACTACCTATAATACCCAGGATATAAAAATAATAAAGATATCCACTAGAGGTACTATAAAGATAATAAGTATCTAGTATATAATAAGTATTAGGGATAGATTAATAGAAAAAGTATTAGTATAATAGATAAAGAAAATATCACACTATATAAATATTTGGAGATTCGATACTAGAAAAAAAAATAAAAAGTAAAAGTTCTATACTAAGAATATATAGTAGAATTTACTAGTAATACGATAATATAATACTAGCTTAATACTACTAGATTACTATAAGTATAGTTATAACTATAGAAGTAATAGTAAGAACTAGTAGTATAAATATAATAGGAAGTAAGCCTTAAGAGTTTATCTAGTAAAGAAAACTTATTAAGCGAAGACGAATAGAATAAAATATATAAATCTATTAAATAAATTTAGAAATAATAGACTTATAATTAAGATACCTAAATAATAATAGAAGGTTAATAGATATTAAAAAATAGGCTGAGTCTAGCGGCAATTGTAGGAAATCACCTAATAATAGTGGTAAAATTAGTAAAGAAATATACACAAGCTCTTATTAATTCTAGAGCTACTAGGAACTTTATTAACTCACGATATATAAAGGAGTTAGAGATAGCTATATATAAAAAGAAAGAACTATACTAGCTTAATAGGCTAAATAGAGAATAGGCTAATATTATAAATAAGGAAACTACTAGTATAAAGGTATATATTAGAGGATAATATAAGGGAATAGAGTACTTTAATATAACTAGCTTAGGAGAATATAATATTATTTTAGGACTCCTTTAGCTATAAAAATATAATTTAACTATAAACTAGAGAGACGGCATATTATAATTAGATAGTAGAAGACGCCGCTCTAACTAGAAGACTAATACCTTAGCAGCTACCTATAACGGAGATAAGAATTAAGGTCAGATACTAGGCATAGTATCCTAAATTAAAATAGGAACTACGAGAACTATAAATAATTAATCAATAATAAAAGAAGAGTAGAGAATAATTCGCCAAGAGTAGAATACTACTAAATTAGATAAGTTATAATAATAGATACCCTAGGAATACTATAATATAATAGAAGTATTTAGAGAATAAGAACTATCGGAAAGCTTGCTAGAATATTAAGTATAGAATTATAAGATACCTTTAAAGAAAGGTATAGAGCCTATATATAAACCTATATATAGGTTAATAGAGATTGAATTTAAGAAGTTATAGCAATATATTAATAAGAACTTAAAAAAGGGATATATATATAAATTAATATTACTAGTAGAATATCTAATTATCTTTATACTAAAGAAAGATAGAAGTTTATAACTATGCGTAGACTATAGATAACTAAATAATATTATAATTAAAAACTAATACCCCTTACTACTAATTAATAAGATATAGAATTAACTTAAGGGAACCACATAGTTTATAGTACTAAATATATAAGAAGTATACTATTGAATACAAATCAAGGAAGGAAAAGAATAGAAGACTATATTTAGAATAAGATTTAGACTCTATAAATACTAGGTTATACCTTTTAGATTAACTAATATACTAGTAATATTCCAAGTATTTATTAATAATATACTACGCGAATATCTAGATATATTTATAATAGTCTACTTAGATAATATCCTTATCTTTATAAAAGAAGATTAAAGAGACTATATAGAGAAAGTTAGATTAGTACTATAACGACTATAGGAGTATAATCTATACCTTAAAGTATTAAAATACGAATCTATAAATAAGTAGTGAAATTTCTCGA
>NW_003345199.1:3215066-3227799 GCF_000150975.2 Nannizzia gypsea CBS 118893 | reverse complement strand
GTGTATTCGAGTACAATCTATACCTCAAAGTATTAAAATATGAATTTTATAGATAAGTAGTGAAATTCCTTAGACATATTATATTAATAATAGGAATCCAGATAGACCCAGACAAGACTAAAGTAATTAAAGAATAGTTAATACCGATATTAGTAAGGGAAGTTTAGTAGTTTCACAGACTAGTAAACTACTACTAATAATATATTTACTAATTCTCAGTATTAGCAAAACCGCTTACAGATCTATTCAGAAAAGGAAAAGACTTTATATAGAGAAGTAAAGAAGAATTAGTATTTAAAGAATTAAAAGAAAAGTTCTAATAAGGAGATATGCGATTATACTTCGACCCGAATAAGGAAGTATATATTAATATAGACGTATTAGACTACGCTATAGGAGCTAGATTATAATAAAAAGATAAAAACGGAAAATTACGACTAATAGTATACTATGCTAGAATAATGACACCGGCGGAATAGAATTATAATATCTATAATAAAGAACTATTAGTAATAGTTATTATATTTAAGAGATAGAAATAAGAATTGCAAGGAACCAAACACCGAGTTATAGTAATAAGCGATTACTAGAATTTAATATATTTTATAATAACGAAAGAATTAACTTGACGATAATTAAGATAGTATATAGAAACCTTAGTATACTATAACTTTAGGATATAATATTATAAAAGAATAGAGAATGCTTTCGTAGACGCGCTAAGTAGAAGATCGGATTTAATAATAAAATAGTGAGAATATAGAGTAATCTTACGTCTAGATCTAGATACTAGTAATATAGTCTTAGATATATAAGTATTAAGGGCTACTAGGATAGTTATATCCGATGCGGATACTCTAGAAACTAAGGTATAGAAGTATTTAGAACGAGACTCCTTAGTTAGAAGGCTCTCGGGCTTAAGTAAGTATTATAGATAAGAGAATAGTTTACTCTTATACTAGGGATTAATATATATACCTAAGGAAGTACAATAATAAGTACTAAAAGAAAGTCATGATAATTTAAGTATAGGATACTTTAAAATTAAGAAGACTATAAAACGAATTACGAGATCTTATTATTAGCTAGAAATATAGAAAGATATCCGAAGATATATATAAGAATATAATATCTACTAAAGAAATAAGAATAATTAATATATACCTTATAGACTGCTATAACTAATACTATATAAGGATATACTATAGAAATTTATAGCGATGGATTTTATTATAAAACTACTAAAATTGAAAGAGCTACGAACGGGCATATAATATAATATAATAATAATAATTACGGATTAACTAATAAAGTATACCTACTTTATTTCTTTTATTAAAAAAATAATAGTACCAAATACAATATATATACTTCTAAAACAAGTATTTGTAAATTATAGACTACTAGATAAAATTATATTAAATAGAGATATAAGATTTATAAGTAAGTTCTGGATAATACTTACCAAATAAATAGGAATTAAATAGAAAGCGTCTATAGCGTATCACCCTTAAACTAATAGATAAAGTGAATAAATAAATCAAATTATAAAATAATATCTGAGATATTATATTAACTATGAATAAAATAATTAGGTTAAATTACTACCAATAGTATAGCTTACCTATAACGGAGCTAAGGTAGCCTTAATAGGTATAATACCTTTCTTTATAAATTATAGAAGAGAACTAGAAATAATAAAAATACCTAGAAAAGCGAAGACTTACGCACAAGAAGTAAAGATATTAGTAGAAAAACTACGATTACTATATAAAAATATAAAAAGAGATTTAGAATTCTTAAGTTATAGGATAAGTAACTACTATAATAAGTAACGCATAGAAGCGCTAACCTTTAAAAGGGGAGAGAAAGTATTTCTACTATGACGGAATATTAAAATATTAAGATTAAATAATAAACTAGACTATTAAAAAATTGGACTATTTAAAATTTTAGAGAAAACTAGATAAGTTAACTATAAACTCTAATTATTAGAATATATAAAAATATACCTAGTATTTTATATCTTATTAATTAAAAAAGTACCCTAAAATACCAAACTATACGAACTAGAAATCTAATAAGAAAACCAAGAATAAGAATACGAAGTAGAAAGAATCCTAAATGAGAAAAGGATTAATAGAAAGATTTACTACCTAGTGAAATAGAAAGGCTACGACGATTTAGAAAATACTTATAAGTCTATATAGAACCTTTAGAATGCGACTTAGGTAATTAAGAAGTACTACTAGAGGAAAGATTCTTAAGAAGAGCCTCGAGAGAAGGATTATAAGAAGAGGAGGAGCCTAAAATAGCCTTATCACACTAAGTAAGACTAGAAATAGTAAATAAGGAAGCCGTCACTCGCATACGAATTTACTAATTTTCCTCTATAATAGTAGCTAACTCCTATTAAGCTTTTAATAGTTAAGACTAGAGCTCACGGATCTAATTTAGATAAAAGTAAATATTAGTATCTAAATTCCCTAGATAATATTAACGCTAGAAGTTTTCTTCTTCCTAATAATTTTATAAAGATAAGTAGCTAACGTAGGCGTAGTTCTTGCGAAGATAAGAGGAATAACTTTTACTAGAAGAATCTATTATAAGGCACGGAGTTAAAGAAAAGAAGTAGCTATTATAAGAGAACTCTACTAAGGAACTATATTAGTTAATAATAGCGGCAAAATAAGTACGCTCAGGAGTACGGTTATAAGAAGTACGAATAGACTTAGAAGTACGCGCTATAATAAAAGAAAGACTTACTAAATCTAATATAACGGGAAGATACTCACTATTTATATAAGAGGAAGACTAAGGAAACGATCGGGACGATTCGTTAAGAGAGGAGGGGATAATATTATAGACTACCTGTGGTGTAGCCTAGATAAATACGCTTATTAGATAAACAAGGTTATGGGATGAAAGAACCCAGGAACTCCCTAAGTTATATAATAACTGGAGAGGTCCCAAATACTAAGACTATAGATAGGTCTACGATAGGATCTTAGAGCAAAGGTCTATAATAGGACCTTAGGGAGGAGGTCTAACTTAGGACCTTAGGATAATAGGTCTACATGGGACCTAAGGAATATTCGGAGAATAAGGGACCTAATATAGTATATATATATAAGGGTACTTATCGCCCACTTAATTTCGAGTTATCTTCTAATACTTAAGATTAAAGCCAACTTTATAGCAAGTTATAGCTTTATAGTACTAGTTAATATATATACTTCCCTTTATCTATCTGATATCCCTTAATACCTTTATACTAGACTTGACTAGTGTACTAGCTTTATTTACTTATAAGGACCTCAGAGAGTATATACACGCTGAGCTAGACTTAGAGCTATTACCTTGAAGTCGGATACTAGAGTATCCTTCCTATAGTAAATGAGCACCGTTTATACTCTAACCTATCCATAGAGCACCTTGAGTTATACCTTTCCTCGAGACGCCTCCCTTATCCCTATAAGAGAAGCCCACCCTTTGTAGCAGTTTTACTATACTACTTAATATAAATTCTATTTATCTATAGAAGCTTACTTATATTTAAATACCCTTTTTATCTATTAATTAGGTTATTTTTACCTTTACTACTTATAAAGACCTTTACCCTTTATCTAATATAGGTATTAACTAAAGCTATACTTAGAACTAAGAGATAGCTTTACTATAGTACCCTATCTTACCCTAATCCTAATCTATCTTCTATAATGAATCAATATACCCGCAAATCTTTTAGTATTAAGTCCTTTATACTATAATACGCTTAACCCTCTAACTACCTTTTAGAGTTAAGGAGAGCTAGCCTTATTACACTACGACACGCTTAAACCTCTAACTATCTTTTGAAGTTAAGGAGAGCTAGCCTTATTATATAAAGATAAGGAGCCTCCTTCCTCTATTAGCCTTTACCTTTATATTCTTATTAAATATCCTCTCTAACTATTCTAGGCTATAATTATTAGAGCTCTAGCTATTTAAGGATACTATAAAATACGCCGTTTACTCCTTAGGGCAAAAGGTATCTAGCTAGGTATCTTATAAATCTCCTTCTCCCTTATAAATAAGCATAGAAGGAATCTTTTTACTATTTATAGAGATTATAGTAAGTAAAGAGATAAATTTATAATTTCCGTCTTAAATAGTGGTTATCTTCTTATTTTTTAGTAAATAAATAGGCACTATATATTTAATAGTATACCTAAGCCTAATTAGGAAGCCCTTCTTATTAAAGTTATAAATATTATTAGGGGTAATATTATATTTATAAATTATACTCTCTAGCTAAAGAAGAATATATTAATAAAATAAAGTCTAGTAAAGAGCTTATATCTAAGTACTTATAAGCTTATAAAAATATTTAAAATACGCTAAGTTATCTATAATATATCTATATTAATTAATTACTCGAAGATATTATAATATAATATACCTCTTATAAAATTAAGCTACCTAATTAATACCTATAGGCTATTTAATAAGCTCTAATATAAGATTTATAAGTATCTAGGGTATAGGAGATAGGCCTCTATTAGATAGCTATTTAATATACTATAGAAGGACTTCCTCTTAGGTATCTATTAATTTCTTATAATATTTAGATAAGGCTTCCTTAATAAATATAGTCTTTTCTATATACTACTATAAAAGAGTCTTTCGATCGATTTTCTACTTTCTTACTATCTAAGAATAATTAGGGATATTTTGCGACTTTAAATCTTTAATTGCATAAGTAATTACTTCCTTATTAGGCATATTATTAGTAGTTGGAGATAGGTGGTTATCGCGATAAAGATTTCTATTAGAGTGGTTATCAGGTGGTGGCGGTCATCGAGTGGTGAGATACGTTACGTCATACGCGCTGTCGGAGAAAGAAAGGTGCGGCCAGCATCCTTGGGAATTCAGGATTCCCTGCGCCTCTATCCAAGGTTGTTGGCTGCCATCCCGCCACTCCCGGAGATGCAGCAGGGCTGTGAGACATCTTCTTCTCGCTCCCTCTGTCTGATGCTAGACACTGCTATCGATTGATATACTCCGTACCTGCGACGAGGTACTTCACGTTGCCGCGTCTAGAAGGCCAACCGCCCGGTAGTTTGCATATCTATTATCGTGTTTGCTACTATAACTAGATCACTACCCTGGATTCAGGTTTCAATTGACTTTACCTCCCCCATATTAGCTGTGTATAAAGTGAGCCATGCCTTTCTCTCTCGTTATAACCGGCCGATTCCTTCGTCTCCCTCGCCCTAATCATTGTGAATAGTGGTCATGGCAAAGCTATTAACAATTCGTCATTAACTATCCAGGTCTCCTGAAGATACAACATGCCTCCCATCTTCCCCAGGGACTTACTCTTAGGCACTGTTGCCGTACAAGAATCCCATTTGGGCCAGAAGGGGCAGCTTGAAACTCTGGAAAGTACTATGCTTCCTGTATTACAGGTGGAATACTCGCCTGCGTACGTAACAATCTCGATACACCCATTCCGGGGTTCCACTTTAAGATTCCTTTGCGGTTCATCGACCCTACGACACTTATGTTTTTTTCTCGCATATCTGAAGTTTACTCTTTGGTGTAATGGTTGAGGACACTACCTACTGACGACATATATCTAGGGCTTGACGCACGCTGCCGTGACCCCCATGGACTTAGCGAAATGCCGACTCCAGGTCGACCCAACGATGTATAAGGGCATCCTTGATGCATGGGGGAAGATTGGCCGTGCTGAAGGAGTCCGCGGCATCTTCACTGGTTAGGGCCCTACATTCTTTGGGTATTCGGTGAGCTTCATGTTCCATGAAAAGTTATATAACGGTTCTAGGTTCTGATTTAGGTCTTAGGCCCATGGAGCGTTTAAGTACGGTGGATACGAGTTCTTCAAGAAATACTACGCCGACCTTCTTGGGGAAGACGTTTTTAGCTGCTGGAAAACACCGGTTTACCTTGCTGCAAGTGCAAGTGCTGAGCTTATAGCTAATATTGCTCTATGCCCCTTTGAGGCGGTAAAAGTGCGAATGCAGACTACAATTCTGCCTTTTGCAACTAGGATGTTTTCTGCTATCTCTCATATCACTGCAAAAGAAGGTATAGCAGGGTAAGTTCAAGCTATTTGCACTCGATATAGCATGTATATGTCGCCACTAAGCACTTTTGTAGCCTATATAAGGGTCTGTATCCGCTTTGGGGCCAGCAGATTCCATACACGATAATAAAATTTGCCTCTTTTAAGAAGATCGTGGAGATGATATACACTTACCTCCCTAGTTAAAAGTCGGACTACAACAAAGGGGTATAAACTGCCATTGCTTTTACTAGTGGATACTTGGTTGGTATTCTTTATATAGCCGTCTCCCACCTGGCAGACGTTATAGTGAGCAAGCTTAATGCTAATCAAATGCCCGGAGAGGCTTTCGGGGCTACTATAGCCCGTATCTATAAATAAATCGAATTCGTCGGGTTGTGGAATAGCCTCCCTATTAGGATTGTTATAGTGGGAACTCTAGTATATATTACCCTGGGCAAGCCAGATCTGAATATTTGCTAATATATCTGTGTACACAAGATCGGTCTTCAATAGATAATGTAAGTGCAACCGACTTCGACAAGTCGATAGGTTTAGTCAACGCCGTGCTAACTATTCTACTCTAGTTACGATTCATTCAAGATCTTTATGGGCCTTCCAACTACGAGTAGCCCAACGCCCGCCAAACAAACATCGTGAAAAATACAACATAACTGCCAGGTTATCAACCGATCAACAAATTATAATTTACAAAGTCATTAATAGACTAAGTCTATACTTAAAACTCACAATTGAGACTCCATAAATAATTGCAATACAAGATACGTCCAACTCTGTAGTCAAACCCCGTTGTATAATTAGGACATGTGATCGCAAGGTTAGTTAGACGCCGGCCAGTGGTTAGTTGGGTAACTATTCAGCCAGTTTACTCAAGAGGCGATAGTTATCGAACTTACTCTGTATAATCCTACGATTTCCATCTGCCACTTCAGAAACAAGTGCTCCCACACTTGCGAAGGCCGAGAGAAAATGGCCGAGGGTGAGAAATCGATGCCTAGGGACTGGCTCTCTACCCTTGTCGCAACGCGTATTCTGGTTAGATATCCCGCGCAGCACTATATATAAAGCGCCCGTTTTCGACCAAGGACCTTGGGTTCTGGGTCCAGGCTATATTTCCAGTTGATAATAACAGGGGGCTGCATATCTTGGCCCCTGACGGAGGACTCCGTATGGAGCACAGCAGGGATTCAGTCAGAGGGATGGGCCGGACAACGTGGCTTCGAGAACAGGGAGCCAATGCTACTCTTATTAGAGAAAGCTGAAAATATAATGGCCGCCGCTAGTTATCACATTGAGCCTCCTGCACCTGAACGGAGAATAATATAGCTAGGAACCGCATTTCCTCAAGCTTCGAGATCCACTCCATACTCCTGCTCGGGCATATATATCGTGTACGCCTTGTGAGTCCTCTCTTTCTAGGCAGTCCCACTACAAGAGAATTTTTTGTTTCGATACCACGGGCGGCCGACTAGCCCAATACAATGCGTCCACTATTTTGGAGGGTTCGCGTCCCCATGTCATTATAGGTGAGGGATATGGCTTCCCCCTGGCTCCGAGAATTACGCCGGCCCTGGACTGAAAAGGGGAGGAGGGGAACCAAAGCAGCAATCCTTCGAGCGACGCTTTACGGCTATATATCTCGGCTTATCCTCCCTCCTTAGAACAGAGCGGGATAGTCCTTTACAACTCCATTGTAGTCAATTCGGCTATACCTCTATTTCGCTCATCATCCCATCATCTCTTCATTCCCAGCGTACTGTCGACGTCAAAGTCAATATAATAGAAGACAAGCCCGCTCCAGCCCTACCTGATTATGTTCTAGACCCCGATGCCGTCCTCAAGGACGATATTGCTTGGAGATATAAGCGGGCGCCAGATTACTCGAAAACACGAAAGGTTTACAAAGAAGGTATATCTAAATAAGGATGCGTCCTAGAGCCGCAAGAAACTTGTACTAATTAGTATCCCTTCTAGGTAAGAAAACGAACCACGAAGCTGGCAGCCTACTGAATTTAGTAGAGAATCTCGTGAAGAACTAGGAAATTAAGGCATTATTCAAACCCAACTTTGCTAACTAGTGAATAGTTAATTAAGAAACCTATATTTTTTCTATAAATAGAGGACTAACTCAATCTCCGAGCCATATACTTAGAGTAGGCACATATAATACTATTATCCCGTCTAACCTATACTATAACCCCGAGTAGTCAGACTTTGCAAAAAGCTACAAAACCTTTAAGAGGATAATGCCAACATTCGCATGGGAAGTAATAGAAGTATATAGTGGTCCACCTATGGTGGTATTTAAATGGAGGCATTGGGGACAGATAGTTAATAATTATATTGGTGTAAATGAGTGAGTGTTGCCCTCCCAGACAATTTCCATTTTGGTTCCCCCTATAGGTGGCAATCGTGCTTATGGCAAATATAGGAAAGGGGATAAGGTCACTGTTAAAGCGCACAACGGACCTATCGATATTAAGGGGATAGTTATTATAAAAGTGAACAACAAGCTCCAAATCCAGTCTATTAAGGTTTGGCAGAATCCTATAGAGATATTTAGGCAAATTGCTAAGAACGGAGATATTATTATTACTCCACGAGCGGACGCTAATATAACAAGTAATAGAGATGAAGGAGAGGAACACATATCCGCGTGTCCGATTACTTATTAGTATAAACAATTCTAGCTATGTGGTTTTCTATATAACTTTTAGTTACTATTTCAATTTTATCTTCGTATTTGGTAGCTCAGTAGGGTATCTATAGAATCTAGTATTTACTTAGGGTAGTATATCTTATACCCTTAATAAATATAGTAATTAGTTAACTTATAGTAGCTACTATACCTCGTATCCTTAATTTAACCTATAGTTAGTTCTATTAGAGGTTAGTTCTTAATAATATCCCCCTCTCTAGGAGTTTGGCCTCCGAACCCTACAAAGAATTATACTAAAATAAAATAAGAGCTTAGAGCTTCTACTATACTCTATATAATTTTCCTCTACTATATTTCCCTTTTTAGTTCCCTAGTAGTAATCTAGTAATAGCTCTTCTAACCTTTATTATAATTAAAAATTTTCCCTTTATCCTTTTCCTTCCTTTCTTCCTTTAACTACTATTAATACCTTATTTCTTTCTATATTATTCTTCTCTTCTAACTATTATTATATCTTCTCTTTCTATTAATAGTACCCCCCTACCTTATATATAATACCTAGGTAATATTTATACTATTATAAACCCCTCTAATAATTAGATTCTAGAGTTTAATTATCTATATTAAGTAGATACTCTATATAAATACTATATATATCTAAATTACTTATATAATACTATAAGTTAGATACTTCCTACTATTTTAATATATATACCTTAACTAACTTTTTATTACTACTTACTAAGTTAACCCTAAACTTACCCTACTAGCTAATACCCTAATCTAGACTTATTAGGAATATATTATAAGTATTAATAATAAGAATAGAGATAAACTAATTTAGGTATTCTATATAAAGTTATAGACTACTTAGTAGATCTTTAAAAATAAGTATAGTAGTCTAGCCCGTAGAGCTACTACCTCTAAAGCTACTACTTTTAAGGCCTCTACCCCTACTATAAAAGAGTCTACTACTATAATTACTAGTTATATTTCTACTACTTCTAATTTAGCTATTATAGGTACTAAGCCTATTACTTCTATCTTTACTTAGGTTACTTAAGTAGTCTTAGCCCCGCTTATATTTCCTAACTTAAGGGTATAAGCTATTGATTATCTTCTTCCTAGCTATAAAATTAGAGGTTTATACCCTACTACCTCTATAACTACTACTATTACTACTAGTTCTACCTCTACTACTAGTTTTTCTACTACTACTAATATCCCTATTATAGCTACCCTAGGTTTTATTTCTACTACTACTACTTCTATAGTTACTACTTTAGAGACTCTAATTAATACTCTTACTTAGATTAATAATTATTTAAATACTAGTACTATTTAAAAGATAGTTACTAGGGAGAATATCTCTTTTCTATAGTAAATATTATTATACTCTTAGGCCTATAATAAGAGTACTTCTACCTCTAAATTTAAAGTAGAGATTAGAGATAACTCTAATAAGTTTTATACCTTAATATAAGCTAGTATATCCTACTATTTTAAGAATATTAATATTAGTACTAGCTATATTTCTAATTAGATTTATAATCTATATAAGGACCTTAATAATTATATAGAGTACTTAGAAGTTACCCTTATAATTAATTTTACTAGTATTATAGCTACTATTAATTAAAGGTTTATAACCCTTTTTTAGTAAACTACTTCTACTTAAATTACTTTAACCTCTACTATTTTAATTCCTACTTTTATTATAACTTCTAGTCTACCTTATTAGAGTTATTCCCCTATAAGGGTTAGTGCTCCTATTACCTCTCCTATTAAGGTTTCTACTATTATTAAATTTATTAACTACTACTAATATAGTTTTAATCTCCTTCTATATTAGTTTAGCTCCTTTACTAGGTATAAAGATAGCCCCCTTAGGGCTATTATCTCCTCTACTTCTAGTATCTCTTCTAATAAGGGTAAATATTCTAGCTCTACTACTAAAGTTATTAAGACTCCTACCTCTAAGAAATAATACTAGAATAGGTCCCCTACTACTTTATCTACTCCTAGTATTTAGTCTACTTAATTTAAGTAGTTTATTAAGGTATATATTACCTCGTGCCCCTTTTCCTTTAGGTCTATTCTAATACTAGCTTTTATAGAGGGATACTAACCTCTCTATTTAATTCTAGAACTCTACTACTATTACTAGTAGTAACCTTAATACTAAATCCTTAGAGGATATTTATACTAGGTAGACTTCCGTATAGGCGGATTGGGCGGTTATTAGGGTCTAATGGATTTTAACCGCCAAGACCCATTACCTAAGAGAGCTCTTTTAAAACTACCCAAGACCTAAAGGTAAAAAATCACAACCACCCAATGGGTGAGATTCAAACCCAAAGTTTAAATATAATGCCAAGCCTTAATTAGTAATCTACTAGCGTAGTTAGGTAGGCTTACTAATTATCTATAAAAAGCGCCAAGCCTAGTATTTTTACCTAATTTATTCAATTTATTAGAACCTTTTTAAAAGAAGGACTCATTATAGAGATAATACTTGACTCTATTTTTAAAATCTCTCTAATAGATTGAATAAATTAGCTAAAAATATATAAAAAATATCACTAGACCCTAGCTTACTAGTAGATTATATAAGCGCTAAGAAATTCCAATGGGTGCCAAGAAAACCGTTGGGTGGGTTGGGTGGGTGGGTAGGTATCTCTAAATCCACCCAAGAACTAAGATAGGTGGGTTGAAAACCACCCAAATCAACTATTTAACGAACCCAACCTATTTAACCACGGTTTCCACCCGCCTATACGGAAGTCTAATACTAGGGGTGCCCTAGTCTCTTCTTCTACTACTTCTAGTAAGAAGAATTTACCTTTCCCTATTTATAAAGTCTATTACTCTAAACATTCTATTTAAACCCCTAAGAAGTAATAATAGTTAGCTTCCCTTAGTATTCTAGTAGTAGTTAGCTCCTTTAATACTCTAGGTAGTTTACTCTTCTCTTTTATTTATAGGCTTATATAATTAATATAATCTAATAGTTTTTCTTATTCTAGTATTAGTTTATCTTCTTTTCTAAGAATTTTCTTATATTCCTTAAAGATCTCGGGTATATTCTTAAGGTCTACTTTACTAAACTATATAGCTTCTTCTAAGGGATAATCTAGCTACTTAACTTTAAACTAAGTCTTCCTATACTTTATTTTATAGTCTAATATCTTTTTAATCTCCTATTCTTTATAGTTATCTATAACTACTACTAGAGGGGGGTTAAGTTCCTCCCCTTTCCTCCCCCTAAATAGCTCTAGTAGAGAAATATAGAACACGGGGTATATCTTATAGAATAGAGGTAATACTAAGTAATATACTTATTTACTAATAAGCTCTCTAATTATAAAGGGTCCTATTATTTTACTATTAAGCTTCTTATTTAGATATTATATCTTAATATTCCTTATTAAGAGTATAACCTAGTCCCCTACCCTAAAGTTTATAAAGTTATATTTTCTATTATAGTACTTAGCCTAGTCCTCTCTAGCCTTTTCTAGGTTCTCCTTTAAGGTCTCTCTTATTTTCGCAATTAATAAGGCTCTCTCCTTTATTTAAATATCCTTTAGCTATCTAGGCTCCCCTATCTCTATCTCTATAGGGCTTCTTGGGTAATATCTTATTAAAACTATAAATAGGGAAGTTCTAGTACTACTCTAGTTAGAAGTATTATATATAAATTCTACTAGGGGTAGCTAGTTAATCTAGTTTAACTACTTATAGTTAATATATCTCTATAGGTAGCCTTCTAGAATCTAATTCTAGACCTCTATTTAGCTATTTGTCTATAGTTAGAAGGCTATACTAAGCTTCCTATTTATCCTTAGATAGTAGTATAGGGTTAATTAGAAGTTACTAGTAAAAAGGGCGCCTTTATCTATAATTATCTCTTTAGGGGTACTATACTTAGTAATTATTTCCCTAAAGATAATATCTATAAGGTTCTCTACTTTAATCTTTTTAGT
>NW_003345199.1:3204469-3213697 GCF_000150975.2 Nannizzia gypsea CBS 118893 | reverse complement strand
CCTTATACCTTTATACTAGACTTAACTAGTATACTAGCTTTATTACTTATAAGGACCTCAGAGAGTACATGCACGCTAAGCTAGACTTAGAGCTATTGCCTTAAAGTTAGATATCAAAGTATCCTCCCTATAGTAAATGAGTACTATTTATACTCTAACCTATCTATAGAGTATTTTGAGTTATACCTTTCCTCGAGACGCCTCCCTTATCCCTATAAGAGAAGCCTACCTTTGTAGTATTAATCTTCCCGTATCTATAGTTATAGGTACCCGATATAATTAATTCCGACTTAATATAGTTACTCTGACTAGAGAAAGTCTATAGCTAAAAGACTAATTAATACCTATAGTAGATATAATTATAACTCCGATTAGCCAAGTATCTAAAAGGAAAATATAGATACATATTCTCTACCCCGAATATTTAAAAGAACTAACTAGAACATATTACCCGAATAATAAAAAGCTAATATATTTACTATAAGTGGATATACTACTAACTCTAACTATATCTTAGTCTAACTTAAGTAGCAGATTGACGCGCTAGAGAAGAAAGTTAACAACTAAGACTATAAGGACGATATCAAGTAGTATAAGATATAGATTAAGGGAATATTAGATGAGATTTAA
Organism: Nannizzia gypsea CBS 118893; assembly: GCF_000150975.2. Taxonomy (NCBI): domain Eukaryota; kingdom Fungi; phylum Ascomycota; class Eurotiomycetes; order Onygenales; family Arthrodermataceae; genus Nannizzia; species Nannizzia gypsea. Next base: position 3,213,067 of record NW_003345199.1, on the reverse strand, counting down.
GCTTTAAAAGCATGGACCGGAGATACACGAGTATTAGTTAAGATTAGAATATCTAATACCTTTAAAGGAGAACGATATAAGCTAGAGTACTTCTTAAGTAAATATAATATCTACCTAGCTACTAAAGTAGGACTTACTAAAGTTAAGAAGGTGATCTTTACTAGATTATACTTATAAAATACCGTAGCTACCTAGTTTAAACTTATACTAGAAGACTAGATTAATACCTAAGGATAACCCAAGGTCTATGCCGAAGTTTTAGAAAGTTACCTAAATTTTAAAACCGTGATTAGATAGTTCTTTAGAGATACGGATCGCAAATAAATACTTAAAAAGAAACTCACTAGCCTATAATAGATTAGGGACGTAGCTTAGTTTGTAGTATAGCTATAATAACTATACTAGGAACTTAAGATTTATAACGATAATAGAAAGATAGCTATATTTAAATAAGGACTTAAACTAGAGACTTAATACGAAATAATTAAAATAGGACCCTACACGAATTATAGTAAAATAGTTAAAATGGTAATATAACTAGATAATTAATTATATAACTTACAGAACCTATAATAAGGAAAAGCAACCTTTTAGAAAGGAATGAATTAACGGAGCACGAGTAAGAGAGATAATTATAAACTAATACTAATAGAACTTAACACTACTATAAAGAAACCCTATAATAAAGAAAAGAATATAAGATACTAATAATAGAAGTTATATTTCTATTATAAGAAATCCGGATACTAAATAAAGGACTACAAGAAGAAGTAGGGAGATATAGGGAAAAGCCTAAATGCTACTACTATGTCTAGAACTAGTAGCTAATAGGATACGCACTACTAGAATACTAAAAGATATCTGTATGCGATAGTAAGAATATACTTATAAGTACTAAATTAGAACTTAGATAGCGATTACGAGGCTAACTACTAACGAATAAAGAGCTAATAGAGTGAATTTAATAAATAGATTATATATAGAAATAAGCTAATATTATAAAGACAAAACGCGACGTTAGGGTAAGAATAGAGATATCTAGAAGGATATAGGAGGGAACGAAGTTAAAGAGATACTCTACCTACTAATTAAGAATATAACTTAACGACAGAATCTAACTAAGGAATTATAACTCCGGAATAAACTAACTTAGAGGAAGATATAGAATTTGAGGATAATCAAGAAATATCTAAGTTAGAATAGGAAGACTACGAATAGGAGAATGTATTACTATAGATTAAGGAGAAATTATAAACTAAAGATAGCCTTAAGGAGTGTATAAATAACTTAGGAGAAGAATATTAGATGGTATATAAATAAAAGGGCATTTGCTTTATACACAATATAAAAAAGTAAAGAGAGGTCTCTAACCTAGCTTATCTATACTACGATGAATACGACTGGGATTATTATTGCGAATATTATATATTTAAGGAAATATAGAAGTACAGAAGAAGACTTTACTACAATAACTACCTATAATACCCAGAATATAGAAATAATAAAGATATCTACTAGAGATACTGCAAGGACAACGAATGTCTAGTATATAATAAGTACTAGGGATAGATTAATAGAAAAAATATTAGTATAATAGATAAAGAAAATATCACACTATACGAATATTTGGAGATTCGATACTGGAAGAAAGAATAAAAAATAAAAGTTCTATACTAAGAATATATAGCGGAATTTACTAGTAATATAATAATACGATACTGGCTCGATACTACTAGACTGCTACAAGTATAGTTATAACTATAGAAATAATAGCGAGAACTAGCGGCACGAATATAATAGGAAGTAAGCCTTAAAAGTTTATCTAGTAAAGAAAGCTCGTTAAGTAAAGATAAATAGAATAAAATATACGAATTTATCGAATAGATTTAGGAATAATAGACTCATAATTAAGATACCTAAATAATAATAGAAGGTCGATAGATATTAAAAGATAGGCTAAGTCTAGCGGCAATTGTGGGAAATCACCTAGTAATAGTAGTGAAATTAGCAGAGAAATATACGTAAGCCCTCGTCGATTTTAGAGCCACTAGGAACTTTATTAACTCACGATATATAAAGGAGTTAGGGATAGCCATATATAAAAAGGAAGAACTATACTAGCTTAATAGGCTAAATAGAGAATAGGCCAATATTATAAATAAGGAAACTACTAGTATAAAGGTATATATTAGAGGATAGTATAAGGAAATAGAGTGCTTCGACGTAACTAGCCTAGGAGGATATAATATTATTTTGGGACTCCCTTAGCTACGAAAGTATAACCTAACTATAAACTAGAGAGACGGCATATTATAACTAGATAGTGGAAAACACTACTTTAACTAGTAGATTAATACCTTGGTGGCTACTTATAACGAAGATAAGGATTAAGGTTAGATACTAGGTATAGCGCCCTAGGTCGAAACGGGAACTATAAAAACTACAAGTGATTAATTAATAAAAGAAAAGTAGAGAATGGTTTATTAAGAGTAGGATACTACTAAATTGGATAAGTTATAATAATAGATACCCTAGGAATACCACAATATAATAGAAGTATTTAGAGAATAAGAACTATCGGAAAGCTTACTAGAATATTAGATATAGGATTATAAGATACCTTTAAAGAAAGGTATAGAGCCTATATATAAACCTACGTATAGATTAATAGAGATTAAACTTGAGGAGTTGCGGCGATATATTAATAAAAACCTAGAGAAAGGATATATATGCGAATTAATATTATTAGTAGGATACCTAATTATCTTTATACTAAAGAAAGATAGAAGTTTACGACTATACGTGGATTATAGATAACTAAACGATATTATAATTAAGAACTAATACCCCTTACCACTAATCGATAAGATATAGGATTAACTTAAGGGAACTATATAGTTTATAGCACTAGATATATAAGAAGTATACTATCGAATATAAATTAAAGAAGGAGAAGAATAGAAGACTATATTTAGAACAAGATTTGGACTCTACAAATACCAGATTATGCCTTTTAGATTAATAAATATACTAGTAATATTCTAAGCATTTATTAATAACGTGCTACGCGAATATCTGGATATATTTATAATAGTCTACTTGGACAATATCCTTATCTTTATAAAAGGAGATTAAAGAGACCATATAGAGAAAGTTAGATTAGTACTATAACGACTATAGAAGTACAATCTATACCTTAAAGTATTAAAATATAAATTTTATAGATAAGTAGTAAAATTCCTCGGACATATTATATTAACGATAGGAATCTAGATAGACCTAGATAAGACTAAAGCGATTAAAGAATAGCTAATACCGATATTAGTAAAAGAAGTTTAGTAGTTTTATAGACTAGCGAACTACTACTAATAATATATTTATAGATTTTTAGTATTAGTAAAACTACTTACGAATCTATTTAGAAAAGGAAAAGACTTTATATAGGGAAGTAAAGAAGAATTAGCATTTAAAGAACTAAAAGAAAAGTTTCGATAAGGAGATATGCGATTATATTTTAACCCGAATAAGGAAGTATATATTAATATAGACGTATTAGACTATGCTATAGGAGCTAGATTATAATAAAAAGACAAAAACGGAAAATTATAACTAATAGCATACTATACTAGAATAATAATATTGGCGGAATAGAATTATAATATCTATAATAAAGAACTATTAGCAATAGTTATTATATTTTAAGAGATAGAAGTAAGAATTATAAGAAACCAAATACTAAGTTATAGTAATAAGTAATTATTAGAATTTGATATACTTCACGACGATAAAAGAATTAACTTAATAATAATTAAAGTAGTATATAGAAACCTTAGTATACTATAACTTTAGGATATAATATTATAAAGGAATAAAGAACGCTTTTATAGACGTACTAAATAGAAGACTAAATTTAATAATAAAATAGTAAGAATATAGAGTAATCTTATATCTAGATCTAGATACTAGTAATATAATTTTAGATATATAAGTATTAAGGGCTACTAGGATAGTTATATCCGATATAAATACTCTAGAAGCTAAGATATAGAAGTATTTAGAATAAGACCCCCTAGTTAGAAGGCTCTCGGGCTTAAGTAAGTATTATAAATAAGAGAATAGTTTACTCTTATATTAGGGATTGATATATATACCTAAGGAAGTATAATAACGAGTACTAAAAGAAAGTTATAATAATCTAAGTGCAGGATACTTTGGAATTAAAAAGACTATAGAATGAATTATAAGATCTTATTATTAGCTAGGAATGTGGAAAGATATCCGAAGATATATATAAGAATATAATATATACTAAAGGAATAAAGATAATCGACACGCACCTTATAGACTACTATAACTAATACTATATAAGGATATACCATGGAAATCTATAGTAATAGATTTTATTATAAAACTACTAAAATTGAAAGAGCTACAAACGGGCATATAATATAATATAATAATAACGATTACGGATTAACTAATAAAGTATACCTACTTTATTCTTTTTATTAAAAAAACGATAGTACCAGATATAGTATATATACTCCTAAGATAAGTATTTGCGAATCATAGACTACCAAACAAAATTATATTAGATAGAGATACGAGATTTATAAGCAAGTTCTAGATAATACTTACTAAATAAATAGGGATTAAATAGAAAGTATCTATAGCGTATTACCCTCAAACTAATGAATAAAGTAAACGAATAAATTAGACTATAGAATAATATTTAAGATATTATATTAACTATAAATAGAACAATTGGGTTAAATTACTACTAATAGTATAACTCGCCTATAATAGAGCTAAGGTAGCCTTAACAGGTATAATACCTTTCTTTATAAATTACGGAAGAGAACTAGAAACGATAAAAATACCTAGAAAAGCGAAGACTTACGTACGAGAAGCGGAGATATTAGTAGAAAAACTACGATTACTATACAAAAATATAAAAAGAGATTTAGAATTCTTAAGTTATAGGATAAGTAACTACTATAATAAATAACGTATGGAAGCGCCAACCTTTAAAAGGGGAGAGAAAGTATTCCTACTATAACGGAATATTAAAATATTGAGACTAAACGATAAACTAGATTATTAAAAAATCGGACTATTTAAAATTTTAGAGAAAACTAGATAAGTTAACTATAAACTCTAATTACCGGAATATATAAAAATATACCTAGTATTTTATATCTCATTAATCGAAAAAGTACCCTAGAATACTAAATTATATAAACTAGAAATCTAACAAGAAAACTAAGAATAAGAATACGAAGTAGAAAGGATCCTAAATAAGAAAAGAATTAATAGAAAGATTCACTACTTAGTAAAATAGAAAGGCTATAACGATTTAGAAAATACTTATAAGCCTATGCGGAACTTTCAGAATGCGACTTAGGCGATTAAGAAGTATTACTAGAGGAGAGATTCTTAAGAAGAGCCTCGAGAGAAGGATCACGAGAAGAGAAGGAGCCTAAAATAGCCTCGTTACGCTAAATAAGACCGGAAATAGCGGACAAGGAAGCTATTGCTCGTACACGGATTTGCTAATTTTCTTCTATAATAGTAGCTAACTCCTATTAAGCTTTTAATAGTTAAGACTGGAGCTCACGGACCTAATTTAGATAAAAGCGAATATTAGTATCTAAATTCTCTAAATAATATTAATACCAGAAGTTTTCTTCTTTCTAGTAATTCTACAAAGACAAGCGGCTAATATAGGCGTAGTTCTTGCGAAGATAAGAGGAATAACTTTTACTAGAAGAATCTATTATAAAATACGGAGTTAAAGAAAAGAAGTAGCTATTATAAGAGAACTCTACCAAGGAATTATATTAGTTAATAATAGCGGTAAGACGAGTACGCTTAGGAGTACGATTATAAGGAGCACAAATAGACTTAGAAGCACGCGCTATAATAAAAGAAAGACTTACTGAACTTAATATAACGGGAAGACACTTACTATTTATATAAGAGGAAGACTAAGGAAACGATCGGGATAATTCGTTAAGAGAGGAGGGGATAATATTATAGACTACCTGCGGCGTAGCCTAGATAAATACGCTTATTAGATAAATAAGGTTACGGGACGGAAGAACCTAGAAACTCCCTAAGTCACATGATAACTGGAGAGGTCCTAAATACTAAGACTATAGATAGGTTCACGATAGGACCTTAGAGTAAAAGTCTATAATAGGACCTTAGGGAGGAGGTCTAACTTAGGACCTCAGGATAATAGGTCTATATAGGACCTGAGGAATATTTAAAGGATAAGGGACCTAATATAGTATATATATATAAGGGCACTTATCGCCCACTTAATTTCGAGTTATCTTCTAATACTTAAGATTAAAGCCAACTTTATAGTAAGCTATAGCTTTATAGCACTAGTCAATATATATACACTTCCCTTTGTCTATCTGATATCCCTTAACACCTTTATACTAGACTTAACTAGTATACTAGCTTTATTACTTATAAGGACCTCAGAGAGTACATACACGCTGAGCTAGACTTAGAGCTATCGCCTTGAAGTTGGATACTAAAGTATCCTCCCTATAGTGAATAAGCACTGTTTATACTCTAATCTATCCACAGAGCACCTTGAGTTACACCTTTCCTCGAGATGCCTCCCTTATCTCTATAAGAGAAGCCCACCTTTGTAGCAGAGTACTAATATATAAAATATTAATAGAAGTTAGTAAACCTTAGAAATACCTAGATATTATAGAAGCTATAGGGTTCTAGCTACTTCTATATTATAGTAACTTTAGTAGAATCTATATTTACCCTTCCGCGGCTTACTCTATACTCTAGAAAATCTACTAATATCTAGAAGAAAATATACTTAGAGAGCTTTATATATAATCTATACTTCTTTAATCTATCTAGTACTAATTTAATATATTTTATATATTCCTCCCTACTTATACTAAAGATAAGGATATTATTAAGGTAGATAATATATATAATATTTACTAACTCTATAAGGACTTAATTAATATACCTCTAAAATATTATAGGTATATTAGCTAAACTAAATAGTATTATAAGGTATTTATAGTATCTATACTTTATTCTAAAGACTATCTTCTACTTATTACCTTTCTTAATATATACCCTATAGTATACTTCCCTAAGGTTAAGCTTAGTAAAGAATATAGTACCTACTAGTCTATCTAGTATCTTATTAATCTAGGGTAAGGTAAGATAGTTCTTTATAGTTATCTTATTAAGTCTATAGTAGTTAATATATATACGTAGATTACTATCTACTTTAGGTATAAAAAGTAAGAGTACTCTAGTAGAGGTCTTAGACTCCCTAATCTAGCCCCTCTTTAGTATAGTATTAAGGTACTCCCTTAGTACCTATAACTTTTTAACTAAGAGGTTATATAAGGGTAAGTAGGGAGAGACCTTCCCTTCTACTAGCTTAATCTTATAGAATATTAATCTAGAGTTAGTAGGTATATAAGCTACTTCCTCTAAGAAGATATCTATAAAAGATTTAAACTTCCTTAGTATCTAGTTTTTTCTTATTACCTTCTCCTCTAGTATTAGTAAGAGGAGTTAGACTATTATAAGTACTCTTTACTTATTAGGTTCTAGGGTTACTATTTATTCTATAGTATATAGATAGTACTACTAGTATTCCTTCTAATCAATCCTCGGGTTTACCTTTTCTAACTATAGCTTTCCTAAAATTACTTTAATACTAACTATAGGAATAATTATAAAGGTTACCTTCTATATATATAACTCTATAGTAGTCTTTTAAGGTTATACTTACTAGGGTTATACCCTAAGTATTTATCTTTTTTTTATCTATAAGGTCTATTTTCCCGCTTAGGATTTATTTAGTCTCTTTAATAAATAGTTAGGCTAAGGTTAAGTTAATAAAGTTATAGTCTACTATACTATTAATAATAGCTTAAACCTATATTTACTTCTTTTATTAGAGCTTTAGTATAGCTAGTTATAGTAGTAAAGTAACTACTATTATTATAGTACGTGGGTCTACTTATATAGTAAGAAGCTTAAGATTATTATTCTTTTTCTAATCTTATAGCCTCTCTCTTAGAAGCCTTACTCTATCTAGGTAATCCTTTACTATATACTCCTTATTACTATAGACTAAGCAGAGCTTTTTCTTAAAGCGGCATTCCCTTTCCTTAGGGGTAATATAGTTAAATATACTTCTATATTTCTTATTTAGTTATATTATTACTAAGTCTCTATTCTAGTTTTAGCAGCGCTTATTATTGTGAGACCTTTAGTATATTAGCTTAGGTATATCTCTTAGAGCCCTATTTCCTTTATTTTAGTCCTTCTTCTAGAGTACTACTTCTAGTCTATAGGCTTCGGCCTTTAGCTCTTTTATAGATTCTAACTTATTTTAGAGTTATTAGATTTTATATTATAGGTCTAGGAGAAGCTTTCTAATAGTTAAAGATACTAGATACTCCTTAAGTAGATTTGCTCTATAATTATTATATAAACTCTTAATATAATTAAAGAAGGACTTAATATCTTATTAGGGTTACTATTTTACTTTATTAAACCTAAGGATAGTATTAATACCTTAGTTAGTAG
>NW_003345199.1:3199202-3204369 GCF_000150975.2 Nannizzia gypsea CBS 118893 | reverse complement strand
TATTATCTAGCTAGCCCTCTACTTAGTTAATACTATTTAATTATAAAGTTTTAATTTAGCCTTCTATCCTTATCTAGCCTAGACTACCTTTACTTTATCTAGAATCTCTAGAAAGGTATTCTATAGAGTATCCTCTAGCTAGTAGAACTAGATAGAGTATCCCTCTAGGGTAAGGTTATCCTATATTAGGGTTTTTACCTTTAGTAGAAGCCTTTAGTACTCTAGGTATTAAGCCTCTTTATTATATTATTCTAGTATAGTCTAGTAGCTATACGCCTACATTTTATTAGTAAGTAACCTCTATAGTTTCTATTATTCCTCTATAGTTATATTTATAATTTAGTCTACTAATAAGTATAGTTTAGCCTATATATTATTTATAAATTATATCTTACCCTTCTATAGATATATATAGCTCCTTATTATAGTTATATCTCCCAAGTTATTAGGAATAGTTAAAATATTAGACTTCTAGTACTAAGTAGTATTGGAGGTTAATTCTCCCTTACTTATTAGGAGAGACTATAATAGCCCTTAATAATAGATAGGGGAATACTATAGGGGTCCTATTATAATAAGACTAACTATTAGTCCTTTTAACTCTAGGTCCCCCTAGAGTATCTATAGAACCCAATATTTACTTAGAGTAGTATACCCTATACCCCTCGGAGGTATAGTGATTAGTTAGCTTATAGTAGCTACTATACCTCGTACCCTTAATTCGACTCATGGTCGGTTCTACCAGGGGTCGGTTCCTAATATCTACTACTAATTCACCTCTTCTAGATAAGGTAGATAGGAATCTAGCTAGGATTATTTAAAGTATATACTTAATAGCTTCTTCCTATTCTCTTAAGAAGGGGCTCTCTAAGGCGGAGCTTTAGCTTACCTTTTTAATACTATTACTTATTAGAGTAGGCTTTTATAGATATACTTATATACTAATAGAATTTAGATTAGGGCGGCTCGTCTAAGTTCTAATAGATTATAAAAGGGGTAATATATAGCTAGGTATTATATCTATAGTTCCTTAGAAGCTTAGTAATATATAATATTATATCTCTAGTACTACTATAGTTTCTAGCTCGTTAAGTTAAATAGTTAATTATATTTTATTTATTTCCTAGTATTTTAACTATTTAGGTGCTTCTTTTATTAAGGCTAAATTCAGAATCGCTATACTATAGTATTAGTAATATTATCTTATAGGATAGATTAGCTCTATTAGATTTAGGAAGTTATTTATATCTGCCTAAAAGTTTTACTCTATAAGAAGCTAGTCCTAGGGAATTAGATAGGATAGCTCTATTTAAGGTACTTATAAGTGCTTTATTTGCTATTCCCTTATCTTATCTATATAGGAGTAGAGGTTTATTATATTTAGTAGCAGTTCTAATTAAGGGTATTACTCTAGAATAAATTTAACTATAATTCTAGTTTCTTAATCTATAGTTAACTATAGTAGTTCCACAATTTGGAATACTTTTATTTAGTATATAAGGATAATTATATAAGGATTTAGAGGTATAGCTAATCCTAGCTATAGATTAGGGGCCTATATAAAATTTTTTCTTATATATTTTTATATCTCGAACGGGGTTAAGAAATATTAAATCTTACTCTTAATAGTATTTTCTATTTAGAGAAAAATATACTACTATTTTATAAGGCCTTCTATAGATATATATACCGTAAGGTTAGATTTAGGGTAATAATAGGTTAATTATCTAAGCTTGGAGTTTCTATCTAATTTCTATTTAAGCTAGGTTATATAATATATAAGTACTATAGTTATACCGTAGTATTAAGCTTAGTACCTTATTATATAATATTATAAGTACCACGGTTATACCGTGGTATTATCTCTAGTCGCTATTCTCGTAATAGTATTAGAAGATAACTTAAAATTAAATAGGTAATAAGTACCCTTATATATACATACTATATTGGATTCTTTATTCTTCGAATATTCCTTAGGTCCTATATAGATCTATTATCTTAAAGTCCTAAGTTAGATCTCCTCTCTAAGGTCCTATTATAGACTTTTATTCTAAGGTCCTATTATAGACCTATCTATAGTTTTAGTATTTAGGACCTCTCTAGTTATTATATAACCTAGGGAGTTTCTAGATTCTTCTATTCTATAACCTTGTTTGTCTAATAAGTATATTTATCTGGGCTGCGCCGCAAGTGGTCTATAACATTTTCCCCCTATTTAAAAAAAGAGCCTCCCCCCACCCCTACCCCCTCCCTAAAGAGGGGGGACCCCTTTACCCCCTACCCCCCCCTTTTCCCCCCTTGGGTCGGGGTGGGGGAGGGTCGGCGGGGTCGGGGGTACAAGCCTAGGTAGAGGTAAAATTCTAATCTCTATTAGATTTTCGAGGTCTTCCTCCTATAGTAATATTTAGTATCTACTAGGAGCTTCAATCTTTAAACTACCTAGGAAAGGGGCTAGTAGAGAGGTAATTTTAAATAGCTAAGATACCTCCTTCTTTCCTTTCTTTCCTTCTAGATAGCCTTTGCGCGTTGGATAGGGCTTCTAGATTACTTATTATCTATAGCTACCTAATTAGTAAAATCTAGGGGGTCTATATAGTACCTATACTCTAGAAAGAATAGTAAGACTTCTATTATTACTATATCTTAATTATTTATATAAATTTCTATACTCTATTCGTCTACTTAGTTAACTATATAGAAATTATCTAACTAACTTACTAGATTATTTATACCTTTCTCTTTTCCTCTAACCCTTCCTTAACCCTTATATTTAGAGAGCCTAGATACTATTACTAATAAGAGAGTTAGCTAAGGTAAACTATTCTAGAATACCTTACTTTAGCTACGGGCCCACGCGGACTTAACACCCCCTAGAAATTCTAGAATACTAGAAGCTCTACAGAGATAAAGAGGTTAAGAGGCCTAATAATAGTATCTATAGATAGCCTCTAATTAGGATAGTACTATAGATATAACGGGGTCTATAGAAGATATAAATTACTATCCTTACCTAAGTAAGATTAGGAAAGATAAATCTAGTCTTCTTCCTTAACCTTATAAGGGTGCTTGACGCTAACTCCCTAATATACTTCTATAGAAAAGTATAGAAGAAACCTAAGTATATCACGATCTTTTATAAGAATAAAGAAGATAGAGACCTCCTAATACTAAATAGAAGTCTAGATTATAAAACTCTACTTATATTATAATAGATAAGGGGGTAAAGGGGCTAACTAAGTAGTAGATTAAGGGTCAGGTGTTCCTGGGGTAAATAAAGGGATAAAGAATGAGCTAGGCCTTCTTCTATATAGATAGGGGTTTTAATATTAAGGTAGGGGTCTGTGTATTCACTAGACTAACTATAGATATTTATAGGTAGTATTTATAGCTCCTTATATAGTATAGTCTATAGTAGATATAATCTCCTGCCTTGGATAGTTATTTCTAGGTATAGAGTTATTCTAATATACTATACCTTAGTATTAAGCCCTAGTTCTAGCCTAGATTAGGGTTTAGCTTATAGTATATCTTTCCCTAGTAGCTTAGCCTTAGGTAAGATTATAATATTATCCCCCTCTCCCGGGAGTCTAGTCTCTGGACTTTAGGAAGAAGATAATTAATATTAGGATTAGGTAGTCCTATAATTAGTTACTATTCTAGTTAGTATTTTATTTTACTTCTTTATAGACTCTATTATAGGTCTTTAAATACCTTAGTAATAGTAGTAGATATTAAAATAAAGGCTTTTCTTTATAAATAGAACTTCTAGTTTCTAATTTTTATACTATTTTAGAATTTATATCTTCTAATAATAACTATAGTTTTAAAGGCAAGTTCTAAGGCTATTGAGACTATTACTAAAGCTCTTAAGTAGACTACTAAAGCTCTCGCGAACTTTAGAAGTAGTTAAACTACTATAGATACTAAGGTATATTATATTTATAAGCTTCTTTACTCCTAGTACTTATTTAATATTTATAGTTTTAAGAGCTAACTAGTAATTCTTAAATTCTTAGAGTACGACTATACGGAGATAACTCCTTATAAGTATTGCTAATACTCTAAGAATTAAACTTATAGTTATATAGATATCTCCTAAAATTTACTTCTATATTCTAGGAAAGTTATTAACTATTTCTTTCTATAAATTTACCTATACCTTATTCCTAAAGCAGATGCCCTTTATATTATATATAATAACTATACGGAGGTCGCGCCCAAAAGTCTTTAAGTAGTCCTCTAGGCTTGGCACTATATTAACAAAAACTATAAAATATACTAAGAATGCCAAGCTATAATAATAATATAGCTCACTATATAATTTATATATAGAATAATATTCAAAGTATACCGAAAGTAGATATCTATAGAAATTAATTTACTAATAAAGCTTAAGCTTAATTGCTATTATTATTACTCTTATCCTTACTTAGCTTATCTACCTTATCTAAATCTACCTTATTTACCTTATTTATACTATCTAAAGCTTATAAATTTGAAGCTTAAATTTAAATATTAATAGGCTCTAATTTATCCATATATTTACTATCTTTATTATCCTCTTTATCTAGGTAGATAAGCTCTGAAAGCTCTCCTTTTCTCTATTTCTCTCTTTTATATCTCTCTTCTTTAGGATAGCCTTTGCAATATTTGTTTCTACTATCTAGTTTAATAATCCTCTTAATATAGTATAGAATCCTCTTAATCTAGCTTTAAATATATTCCTAAGGTAGAGTCCTCTAGAAATAGATCTAGATAGCCTCTATCTCTTTTCTAGTAGTTAGAGTATCTTAAGAAGTAGTTCTTCGCTTTATATAATTCTAAGCTAGCTTAATTATATTAAGATTAGATAAGTTAGCTAGCTAGAGTATCTTTTTTATATAGCTAAGCTTAAATACTTCCTAATTTATAGTATAAGTATAAGGTATTATCCTTCTAGATAATAGTATTTAGCCAAGTCCTCTTATAGAGAAGAGTAAAAGGAATAAGCTTTAGCTTTAAGATTAACTATTTATATACCCTTAGTTAGCTAACTATTTTATTAATATAGGAAGCTCTCTTACTTTTTGATAGCGGTACTAGTTAATCCCTCCTACTTTACTATTCTAAATAAGCTTACTAGTCTTTATAGTAAATAACTAGGTAGGCTTCCTTCTACTTATTTTTT
>NW_003345199.1:3168827-3198742 GCF_000150975.2 Nannizzia gypsea CBS 118893 | reverse complement strand
TTAATTTAGTTATTTCCTTAAGAAGTATTTCCTCTTTACCTTATTCTTTATTTAATACTTTCTATAGTTAATTTTAGTATAATCCAGATACTACTAGATCTATAGGATCGAACAAACTAATCAACTAGTAGTATAAGGGCTTGAGCCCTAATAGTAACTAGATAGTAAGATATATTAAGAAGGAGAGCTTGTAAAAGAGAGCTTATAACAGAGAGCTTGTAAAAGAGAGCTTACAAAAGAGAGATTTACAGCCTACGAAGAGAGCCTAAGAGGCCTGGTTTAAACCTTTATATAGTGAGTTAGTAGGTCAAAATATAGTGTAGGGTAATATTAACAAGGAGTTGAATATATAGTCAGTCAATATTAAAATAGTATATTTAATCGAGTTATATATAAATTTGTATAGTAAGTTATGCGTTCCGCCATCATATTTATCTTAGCTAATAAAAACGACCCCTTAAAGACTTTTGGGCGCGACCTCCGTATAGATTACCTTTTTACTAATAAATATTTATCTACTATATTAGAGACTCTAGAAGTTATCCTTTCTAAAGCTTAGTCTACATTTTCTATAGAAAAGGCGGTATAGGCTTAATATAGAAATAAGGATTCTAATATTATTATAGGTACTTATAGGTAATTAAAGGCTTCTAGATTTAAGTTTAGAATTAAGTCTTTTTAACCCTTAGGTTCTAAAATAAAGACTCGTAGTAGCTCTAGTAGTTTCTTTTATAGCTTAAACCTTAGAGAGGATACTCTTTCTAGTTAGATAAATTCTACCCCTATATATAAGGTTAAGGTTAATTTAATCCCCCTTAGCTTTACTACTATAAATTTATTTACTAAGGGTAAGGTATATAAGAGTAATTAAGGGAGGAGCTTGTTAAGCTAGAGTACTCTACTAATTCTTCTATTTCTATTAATAGCTCTTCTTCTAAGTATCTAATAACTACTAAGGAATTTACTAATAGTCTTTTCGGAGTATAGTAAAGCTAGTTAGACCTTAATTCTATCTAGCTAGAGGTTAATACTAGTAAAATTATTAATACTACTACTTCCTAAACTCGCCGCGCGATTATTCGTATTCCCCTAGAAGAAAGTTCTAATAATAAGGGAGTAGAATCTATTACTAGGAGTAGTACTTTAGAGGATAAGTTTCCTAATAATAATCTTGCTAGTAATAGTAATTATAGATAAATAAGCTTTAATAATAGTAAGAGTAATACTAGAGCTATTAATATTAGTAATACTAAAGTTAGTAGTTCTACTATATTTTAGCTTTAGCACCTTACTTCTAATTTAAAGGATATAGATTATAACTAGAGTTTTTCTATAGTTCCCCTAATACTAGACTCTATTCTAGTATTTATTTTTTCTAAGGGTCTCTTAGCCCCGGAGTTATCCTTCTTAGAATAGACTAGTTAAATAATGAAATTAGTACTACCCCCTTTTAGGAGTAATATTTCCCTATATCTAGCTTATATTTAAATATTAAACTATTAGTAGGTTAACCTTATTATTAAGTATTTATTCTACTTATAGAATTCTTTATTAAATATTAAGTAGTATTTTCATATTAGTAAAACTAGCTATATAGAATCTTTAGAAATTATAAAGGAGTAGCTAGAGCTATATAAGAATTTTATTATCTAAAGAGAGTATTAGATCTAGTTTCTAAAAAAGCTTCTTTTCTAGATTAGTTAATAGTCACAAGCTATAGATAAGCTTTCTTCTCTAAGTAGTAAGTTAACTAAGCAATTTTAAGATATATAGGGTTATTTAGATATTATAGGCGGGTATTTTATATAGTATAAGGAGGGGATTTTTCTTAGGTTCCGCTAGATCTTAGATTTTAGCTAGTTTATCCCCTATAGTTTAGGAATAGAGTAGATAGGCTTCTACTAGATTTTAGGTTCTAGCTAGTTCTTCTATTACTCCGGAATAGGGTGTGTAGGGTACTCTAGGGAGACTAGATTCTCTATTAGTTACTCCTTTTAAGCGTTCTACTATTATTAGTACTCCTAGAGAATCTAGTTAGAAGTAGATTTAATTTACTAATTAGTTTAAGAAGTAATTAGGCCTTCTATTATATTTTAGGTATTATTTATCTAGCCTATTTTTCTTTTATATTTATTAAGTAAATAATAATAGTTTTCTAGATTATCTTCTAATTACTATATAGCTTCCTCTATTAGATATTCTAGCTATTTTATCTTATATTAGATTTTCTTATTTTATATTTTATAGTTTAGAATAGATTCTACTTCCTATTCTTCGTAGTCTTCTATAAGGATTGCTAGTATTTCCTCTAATTCCTCTCTCTCTCTACTCTAAAATAGTTCTAGGAGAGAGATATAGAATACTAGGTATATTTTATATATTAGGGGTAGTTTTAACTTATAGACTTATTTTCTAATAGTATCTAGTATTTTAAATAGTCTAATTATTTTATTATTTAGCTTTTTATTTAGTTATTCCGTATATAGATTTTTTCCTAAGAGTAGGACTTAATCTCCTATACGGAATATTATTAGAATATACTTCTTATTATAATATTTGGCTTAAAAGGTCCTAGCCTTTTCTAGATTAGACTCTAGTATTTATCTTATAGAGTCTATAGCTTTAGTTCTATCTCTAGCTATTAGGCTTTTTAGTTTTTCTAGTAGTACTGTGGCTATTTCTATAGGAGACCTAGGGTAGTATCCTATTAAGTTAAAGAATGAAGCCTATCTAGTACTACTATAGCTAGATATATTATATATATTCTACTAGTAGTAACTATTTAGGCTAGTTATTCTACTTATAATTAATATACTTCTAGAGGTAGATTTTAAGTATCTAATTTTAGATTTCTATTTAACTATCTATTTATAGCCTATAGGTCGTGCTAAGGCGTCTTATTATCTTTAGATAATAATATAAGGTAGACTAGAAATTACTAGTAAAGAGAGTACTACGGTTACTAATAATTTTATCTAGAATACTATATTTAGTTATTATTTTCTAGAATAGGATATTTATAAATTTATATACTTTTATAGTTTTCTAGTAAGAAATATAGCGAGCTATCTTAGTATATTAATTTACTATAATAAGGATTATATTATAGGTTTACTTATTTCTACCTTTAGTATTTAGTAATTCTATAATAAAGTCTAATAATATAGAGCTCTAGAGTTTCTTTATAGCCTAGAGGCTTTGTATTACTCTATATAGTTTATATCTAGAGACTTTAGCTCTTTAGTAAATTTAGTATATCTAGACGTACCTTTTTATATCTGATTCTATCTTTAGCTACTAGTATTTCCTAATAATAGCTCCTTTAGTTTTCTTTTTACTAAAGTACCTACTCTATAAATTATTATAGTTTAATTTTAGAATCTCTTATCTAATTACTAGAATTTCTAGTACTACTACCGCGAGTTCTTTTATTAGTAATCCTATAGGGCCTATTTACTATCTAGTACCCCTATTATTAGGTAAGACGCAATTACTTTCTCCCGCTTCTATCCTAAGTTATACTAGCTTAGCCTAGAAGAAGGTGTCCCTTCCCTAGGCTTCTATTAGTATTTATAGTAATATTATTATAGAGTTAGAGTCTATAGTTTCGCCTTTTACTACCCTTATAATTAATAAGTAAGATAAATAAGCTTCTAAATCGCTATTATTAGCCCCCTTTCTAGACTCTACGAGGTTATATTCTATATATAGAATAGTTTCCTTTCTAGGTTCCTTTCTTCTAGATATACTAGGTATAGGTATTTTAATATCTATTCCTTCCTTAGAAGTAATATTTTCTTTTTTCTAGAGAGTTTTGGGGTTTTACTCTTTTTTATACTTTTCTTCCCCCTCTCTCTTTAGATTATTTATAATATATAGGGACTTTCTTATAGCTTTAAATATTTCTAGGGCTTCTTCCTTATTCTCCTTATTTTTCTTCTAGTAATCTAGTTATCTAGATAGACCGTCTACTAGGTTAGATTTCCCTATTCTATATATAATTTCGAAGTTATATACTACTAACTACTCTAGCTAATTAACTTATTACCTTTAGGATATCTTTTTTATTAGATTTATAAATTCTTATAGATTAGTATAATTTAAGAGGACTTAGATAACTTATTCTACTCCTTCTAAATACTACTAGTATTTAAATACCTTTACTATAGCTAATATTTCTTAATCTAGAGTACTATAGCTTTACTAAGTAGAATCTAATTTCTTTAACTAGAAAGCTATAGGGTACTAGAGCTTCTTTTCCTTTCCTAGTTATAAGAGTACTACTCCGTAGACAAAGTTTAAGGTATCTATTTTAATATATATTAGTTTTTCGGGGTTAAAATACCTTAAAAGTAGGCCCCTTTTAAATTATTCCTTGAGCTAGGTAAATACTTCCTGCGCTTTAGTTATCTAGTTCTAGAGTTCTTTCTTTCTTTCCTTTTATATTCCTTTTAATAACTCCGTAATTAGTATTATAATATAGGAGTACCTATAGATAAACCTTCTATAGAAGTTTACAAACTCTAGGAAAACCTAGATATTATAGTATAATTTAGGTATAGGCTATTTATTAATAGTTTTAATACGGTCTATATCTATACTTATTCTATCTATTTCTACTATATATTCTAGAAATTTAACTAAGGTTTAGAAAAAGGTATACTTTTTTATATTATAGTATAACTTATATATTCTAAATCTAGCTAGTACTTGCTTTATATATTCTATATATTCTTACTTATTCTTACTAAATATAAGGATATTGTTAGGATAGATTACGCAAATAATATCTAGAAGCCTAGCTAGGGCTTAGTTAATATATCTCTAGAAGGTAGTAGGTATATTAGCTAGATTAAATAGTACTATAGTATACTTATAGTAGTTATACCTAGACTCTAGTTCGGAATATAGTTTTCTATTTATCCCCCTTTCTAATACGGATGCGATAGTATATATCCTTAAGATTAAGTTTAGTAAATACCTTTATTCTATCTAGGCGATTTAGTATCTCTTCTACTAGGGGTAGTATAAGGTGGTTTTTAATAGTAATCTTGTTAAGTCCCCTATAATTTATATAGAGGCGTAGTTTGCCGTTAGGTTTTAGTATAAATAGAATTAGGGCTTCTACTAGACTTCTAGATTCCCTAATCTAGCCTTTTTATATAGAAGTTTTTATATATTCTTAGAGGACCTTTAGTTCCCTAGCGGATAGATTATAAATAGATAGATATAGTAGTTCCTTCCCTAGGATTATTTTAATTAGATAGTCTACGAGGTCTAGAGTTAATAGCCTTACTACCTATTCTTTATTAAATATATCTACGAATTCCTATAACTATACTAGAATTACTATAGTAATATTATTTTTATTAGATATTATTAGGAGATAGATAGGAGCTTTATCTTTCTAGCTTTATAATATAAACCTTTGTAGTTCTTTTAGAGTAACTAACTTATTAATTATATAGTATCTCTATATATATTCTTTAAAATTAATATTTAGATTAATATCTTCTAGCTATAGTTTTCTAAGTATTATATTAATTCCCTATATAGATATAATTATAAAGGTATATAATATTTATTTTAATTATCCCTAACTATCCCTAGCTATAACTATTATTTTAGTATATCTAAGAATTAATATTATAGTATTATTTATAAATTAGATTTTATCTCCTATCCGCTTATAGTAGATATATTAACTTCTTATTATTTAGGTAATATATCCTAGTTAGTTCTTTAAATATTTAGGGTAGGGAATATATACCTATATTTTCCTTTTAGATATTTAGCTAATTAGGGTTATAATTATATCTTACTATAGGTATTAATTAGTCTTTTTAGCTATAGACTTTCTCTAATTAGGGTAACTATATTGAGTCGGAATTAATTATATTAGGTGCCTATAACTATAGATATAGAAAGATTAATACTATAAAGGTAGACTTCTTTTATAGGGATAAGGGAGGCGTCTTAAGGAAAGGTATAACTTAAAGTACTCTATAGATAGGTTAGGGTATAAATAGTACTTATTTACTATAGGAAGGATACTTTAGTATCTAATTTTAAAGTAATAGCTTTAAGTCTAGCTTAGCGTATATATACTCTCTGAGATCCTTATAAGTAATAAAGCTAGTATACTAGTTAAGTTTAGTATAAAAGTATTAAGAGATATTAGATAGATAAAGGGAAGTATATATATATTAACTAGTACTATAAAGCTATAGCTTGCTATAAAGTTAGCTTTAATCTTAAATATTAGAAGATAACTTAAAATTAAGTAGGTAATAAGTACCCTTATATATATATATACTATATTAGATCCCTTATCTTTTAAATATTCCTTAGATCCTATATAAACCTATTATTCTGAAATTCTAAGTTAGACCTCCTCCCTAAAGTTTTATTATAAACTTTTACTCTAAGGTCCTATCGTGGACCTATTTATAGTCTTAGTATTTGGGGCCTCTCTAGTCATCACGTGACCTGGGGAGTTCCTAGGTTCTTCTATCCCGTAACCTTGTTTATCCAATAAGCGTATTTATCTGGGCTATGCCGCAGGTGGTCTATAATACGTATACTATAGTCTACGAACTTTTACTACTAGTTAACTATTCTTATTCCTTAGCGCTCTCCTTTTTAATTTTATATATTAAACTTTTTTCCTATTTTTTCTTTTACTTGAGTTACTCTATACTCTCAATTATCCCGAGTCCGTTATTCTTATATATAAAAGGCTACCTTATTTATCTTTGGATTATCCTCCCTGAAAATGGACCGCCTTTCCCCCGAGCTTCTCGCCCTTAATTTTATTAGAACTTCTCCCGGATATACCTCAGTGGCCAGAAGCAAGCCTAGCTACTAGAGCTGCCAGGGCAGCTACCCGGGCTGTATATGCGTGCGTCTCCCGACGATAGTAGCATACTGTTGAGTTATATACATTCCGCGATATTAAGCTTCATAGCAACCAACTAGACTATTTTACTAAGCTACTTGGTAATTCCGACTGACGGCGTGCGACCCTGCGGAAGCTGAAGTATATAGTTGATTTGTCATTATATAGCGAAGTATATAAGGGCTATAGTGAAACTCCGCATAAGAAGAGAGAAAATAATATAGCATTTATACGGGCGGTATGCGGACTATTTATAGTTTTAAGTTAGTGGGATAACCTATACCAGCCTGTCTATCTGATATTTTTGATACATTACCCTCCGGATACTGGGTATTATGGGCGATGGGGAGAGAGTTATCTTGAGTTTGTCCCTATCTCTGGCTGCGGCAATACTTTGGCTAGTATTGGGATTATTACAACTGCCGAGATAGATGTCCCCTCTAGATCTCCTTATCCCACTGCTACTATAAAACTTCTGGCTGCGCTGCCAAAGCTAGAGGCGCTGGAATTGCGCCTATTACAGCCGAAGCCAAAGTTAATAGAGATAAAGCGGGAACATCGTTATAGTAAGTCTAATCCTTATTATTCTTAGGAGATAATAAACTAATTAAGCATCTAGTATTAGCTCGTGGACTGGAAGCATTAAGCTTCTCCTCCCTCAAAAGCCTATGCATATATTATGAATACCCAGAACCTTACAATCATCATTTTCTTCCTGGGAATCTACATGAACCGAGAACCTCACCAGTCGATAGCCTAAATATTGCTCTACATAAATTATCACAGATTGCTCCACTTACTATCCTTAAGCTTACTGGAGGTTGGGTGGTCTCACCAGAATTATTTTGGCCTATAGAAAGCGAATCTACTCCGTTTTGGCCTACCTTGGAATACTTGGAGATTGAGCCAAGTATTGTAACTCCAGATGGCAAATACTACTATACGGGCGACCCAGACTCTATACCAATTGACCCCCAAGACCTGAATTATGGCCTTACTGATCCATCATCCGATGAAGAATTATCATCTAATAAAGAATATATAGGTGTTTCAATTACTAGTTCTAAAAGACAAGAGCGTGATAAGCGGCTTAATGGCTTAGTGCCACAACATATATAGCGCAGAGAACTGGATCTTATAGTATTTGATCCCCTTATACTAGCAATCTCCCGATCTATAGTGCGAATACCAAAACTTCGAGTATTTAATATTAGCTTTGGCTATATTTATTCAATTAATAACTCGCGTGAGGTAACTATCGAATATATAGGGCCAGGAGAGGGACCAGACCCAGGTATACTTGCTACCACTACAAAACAGGCAGAAGAGAGCAGAGAGCGAGAGCTAGGTATTCGGCGATAGAAGGTACGGTTAGGTCGCGATTTACCTTATTGGTCTCCATCCTTAGAGATACAGATGCTCTAGCGAGAACTTGTTGGCAGGAACGGTATTGCGTGTGTGGAAGTAGACGATTAACTATACTATTATTCACTCAAGTAACTAGTTATAGAGGGAATAATATATCGCAAGTTTAATATAGTTAATTAGAGCTACTTTATAGTCGTCTTAATGAACCAAATAGTATTATTGTTTAAATATATAAGAGTATTTATATAAAGATATAGTATATAATGTATGATAATTATATATATCTTTAACACAATATTATTGCTAAGTCAGGAAAATCTATCACTTCTAGCGTCCATCGCACTACGATACCTAGTGAAGAGTTCTAGCGTTACGGAGGTCGCGCCCAAAAGTCTTTAAGGGGTCGTTTTTATTAGCTAAGATAAATATAATAGTGGAACGTATAACTTACTATATAAATTTATATATAACTCGATTAAATACACTATTTTAATATTAACTAGCTATATATTTAACTCCTTATTAATATTATCCTACACTATATTTTAATCTAATAACTTACTATATAAAGGTTTAAACTAGGCCTCTTAGGCTCTCTTCGTAGGCTATAAATCTCTCTTTTTTAAGCTCTCTTTTATAAGCTCTCTAT
Organism: Nannizzia gypsea CBS 118893; assembly: GCF_000150975.2. Taxonomy (NCBI): domain Eukaryota; kingdom Fungi; phylum Ascomycota; class Eurotiomycetes; order Onygenales; family Arthrodermataceae; genus Nannizzia; species Nannizzia gypsea. The sequence continues at coordinate 3,189,827 of NW_003345199.1, read as the reverse complement.
TATAAGCTCTCCTTTATAAGCTCTCCTTCTTAATATACCCTACTATCTAGTTACTATTAGAGCTTAAGCCCTTATACTACTAGCAATTAGTTAGTTAATTCTATAGACCTAGTAGTATCTAGATATACTAAAATTAACTATAGAAAGTATTAAATAAAGAGTAAGGTAAAGAGGATATAACTCTTAAGTAAATAATTAAATTAAGCTCTAATTTATTAAAGATACTCCTTACTCTAGTTAGCTAAAGGAAATAACTAAAGAGAAGGAGTAGGAAGTATTAGATATTATTTAAAAGGATAGGAATAGAAGGGAGAAATCTACTAAAGTTATTACTTATAAAAGTAAGCTTTCTATATCTTCTATAAAGTAAATTTTAAAAGATAATAAGTTCTCTAGTATTAAACTAATCTAGAAATCTAGATTATCTAAAAAGGTAAAGTTAAATTAAGTAACCTTTATAAAAATATATAAGTACTAGACCTTAGAGTAATAGAAAGATATTATTTAGAGTAATAAGATATCTATTATCCTTAGGTATTAAAGAGGGGGCTTAAGAGTCTAGAGAACTATCTCTAAGAAGTATAAGTTATCTTATATTAGGAGGAGATAGAAAGGGTTTAATAAATCTATATTCTAGGGCTATTTTACCTATAATAGGAAAGGTCCTTGCTATATCTAGAAAAAAGAGACTACTATAGAGAAAAAAGCTATAGAGAAAGAGCTAGCTCGAATAAATCGAGAGGAAGAGCCTAAATTAAGAAGGGAATAGGAGTTAAATACCTATATAGTAAGGCTTAAGTTAAGGAAAAAAATAAGTAGAAGGAAGCCTACCTAGTTATTTACTATAAAGACTAGTAAGCTTATTTAGAATAGTAAAGTAGGAGGGATTAACTAGTACTACTATCAAAAAGTAAGAGAGCTTCCTATATTAATAAAATAGTTAGCTAACTAAGGGTATATAAATAGTTAATCTTAAAGCTAAAGCTTATTCCTTTTACTCTTCTCTATAAGAGGACTTGGCTAAATACTATTATCTAAAAGGATAATACCTTTACTTATACTTATACTATAAATTAGGAAGTATTTAAGCTTAGCTATATAAAAAAGATACTCTAGCTAGCTAACTTATCTAATCTTAATATAATTAAGCTAGCTTAGAATTATATAAAGTGAAGAACTACTTCTTAAGATACTCTATATTATGCCACAACCCGACAACCGCGATAAACGCCTATAGGGAATCACGTGACCCTCGGAGAAGATATCATGTGACTTACCCAAGCCCTGGTACTTATATAAGCATATATATATATATAAGCATGCCTCACTATATCCCTGAAAGAAGGTAGCAATTAGTTCCTCAGATATTAAGATTCTTGTAGCGACTTCCCGTATAACGCGTACTCTAGCTATTAAGTACTACTATAGCGTCTATAAGCCTCACCGCCTCATAGTTCTAATCGCTCTTAAAAGAGGACATTCTATTAAGGCAAATAGTACCTATTATACGAATAATATCTAGTAAAATAGAACAAGGAATCACACAAGCAAACCTAGACTCCTAGGTATATATTCCTAATTAAGATAGGGATAACCTATAGGAGACCCGCGAGGAATAGGACTCCTTAGAAGAGGATCCTATAACGGAATTAAAACGGATCTAGCGAGTAGCTAGAGAGGTAAAATAACGAATTAGACTTATAAGAGAAAAGAAAGAACTCTAAGAGTTAGAAAAATAAGTCTAAATACTCGAGGAAGAACTTAAAAGAAGTACTAATAATAGAAATAAAATAACGAATTCTACCCTTGGCGGAATTCGCTCTATAGAATCACTAGTCTAAATTAAAATTACTAGAATAGTCTTAAAGTAAGAGTAGGATAATTACCCTAGATAAGGCTAAATAGAAGAAATTGACCAATACCCTTAGGAGAGTTGAGAAAAATACTTAGAGATCGTAAAATTAGCGGATTAGGAAGCTAATCTCCCTATATATAACGGGAGAGCACTAGTAAATATACTAATAAGAAAGGTTCCTAAAAAGTTCGCGGCCCTAAACTAGAAGGAGGTAGAAGACTTTATTATATATACTAAGATATTCTATATATACTAAAGAGTGTACTTTACGGGAAACGATACTAATAAGATTCTAGAGGCTATTACCTATTTTAATAGCTGCCTACTAACCTACTAGTACTAATACTCCCCTATATATAGAGAGCAAGTACCAACTTAGGAGGAATTTATAGATTAGTTATAATACTAAGTATTAGATCTAAGTAGAGCTTTCCGCGACTACTACCTTAAATATATTAAAGCTCAACAGAGGGATACCCAATTAATTTACGAATTCTCTACCTTCCTACTAGTACTAGAAGGCCGCCTTAAATAGAAATTCGATAAGTACTAACGAAAAATAAACCTAATAAGTAAAATAATCCCCGAAGTAATAGCTGAATTTAATAAATATACTATTAATAAGGAAGACCTCTTATATAAGGAGTTTATTAACTAATTAATAATAGCTAAACGAAACCTACTAGATAGAAAGAGAAAAATAAGCTACTATTAAAACTTAACTCCTAATAAAGAGAAGAAACTAATAATAATGGACTAAGATAGAAAGAAGACTAAAGGTAATATATTTAACTCTAACTTTAAATAAAAGTAACTAGATAGGATAAGGAATAAACCAAATATTAAGAAATAGTATAGCTACTATAAAAACTCCACTTATAACGACGACGAGTACTATACCTAAAAGAAAAGGAGAGAAGAGTAAAAGGCAAAAGCGAACTCTTAACTATAAAAAGCGACTATTAGAGTTACTAGAAGAGAGGAAATTAGATAAGAAGAAGAGACTAGCACGCTATTATTCTATATCTTAGTAGAAATAGAAACTCCGAAAAGACTAGTAAAAGTTATAGTACTAATCAACTTAGGCGCAGAGGCCAACTATATCAACTAATTCTGGGCTAAGGAATACTTACTAGAATCTATATCTATAAAAATAGCGGGTATAAAAGTAGTTAATAGCAGATAGGTAAAAATATTTAAAACCTATAAGCTAAATATAAAAGTAAATAATAAGGTCAAGGAAGAATAAGGTTTAACCTATGAATTTCGGGCTATCACTTTAGTAGGCTATAATATTATTCTGGGATTCCTATAGCTTAGAAAAATAAACCCCAATATAAACTAGGAAGAGGGAGAATTCAAATTTAGAAAAAAGATAGAAGGATAAGTAGAATTAATAATAGCCCACGACGCTATAAGCGAAGTCCTTATAGGAGCCCCTACTTTTATAGTAATAGTAACTCCGATACCCTCGGAAGAACCTATAAAACTCCCAAATCTACTAAACTTTATACTACTATATACTAACTTATTTAAAGAAGGAAAAATAGACTTAGCACCTAAATTACTAGAAGCAGAATATATAATTAAAATAGAGGAAGGAACTACTCTACCTTTTATACTAATCTATAACCTATTAGAAACCGAACTATAGGTACTTAGAGAATATATTAATAAGGTACTAGATAAAAGATAGATCTAAAGATTTATAAGCTTAGTGGGAGCGCCAATTCTATTTATTCCAAAGAAAGATAGCGGACTAAGATTATATATAGACTATAGAGGACTTAACCAAATTATACTTAAAAATAGGTACCTATTACCGCTTATTAGTAAAATACTAGATCGACTAAAGTAAGTAAAGTACTTCTCTAAGTTAGACCTAAAGGACGTATACTATAGAATCCCGATTAAAAGGGAGGATAGGTAGAAAACCGCCTTTAGAATACGCTATAGATATTTCAAATATTGCGTAATACTATTTGGACTAGCGAATACCCTAGTAACCTTCTAGATATATATAAACGAGGTCTTTATTAACCTTCTAGATAAATTCTATATAGTATATCTAGATAATATTCTTATTTACTTAGAAACTCTAGAAGTATATAAGGAATATATTATTATTATCCTCAAATAACTTTAGCGCATTAACCTATTTATAAAAGTATTAAAATACAAATTTATAGTAGATAAGATCGCCTTTCTTAGATTTATTGTAAGTAATAAAGGTATTAAAATAGAATAGAGCTATATCTTAATAATAATAGAGTAGCCAAAACCCACAAATATTAAAGAGGTATAAGTATTTCTAGGTTTTATAAACTTCTATAGAAGATTTATATACGCCTATTCTAGACTCGCAAACCTATTATTTAAAATAATAAAAGGTACTAAAAAAGGGGAAAAAAAACTACTATTTAAATAGATAGAGAATATAGATATTATATTTTAAAAACTAAAAATCTACTTTATATTAGTACTTCTACTAGTATATTTTAACCTAAATTAGAAGATTTAAGTAAAACTAGATATATTAATATATACTACTGCGACTATATTATTCTAATTATAGGATAATATATTATAGTACCTAGTAGTATATTAGTCTTAGAAATTTATAGGAGCTAAAAGCTAATATAATATATATAATAAAGAATTACTTATAATTATAGTAGCTTTCTAATACTAGTAATACTATCTAAAAGGGAGTTAATTATTAGTAGAAGTTTTCTCTAATTATACTAATCTATAATACTTTATAATAACTAAAAGTTTAAATAGAAGATAGGGAAAATAGATAGAAGTACTAAATATATATAACTTTATACTCCTATACTATCTAGAGATAAAGAACTTAATAGATACTTCTAGTCGTTAAGCAGACTATATAAATATATATAATAGAGAGATAATACTACTAATATTATAAAATAAACTCTGATATAGTATAGAAAAGGGCTAAGAAATAGAAAACCTACTAGAAAAAGAACCTTCTACGTATTACTCTAAGGAGATAGAGAGAGCTAAAAGCGCAACTCTATAAATATATACTAAATCTAACAGGGAACCCTTTTAAAAAGACTATAAATATCGGACGATATCCCCTACAAAGGGTAATAGAAAGTAAGCTAGAATATATCTTATACCACGCCTCTATATTAACTACTTAGTAAGAGGCGATATAGTATATACTAATATCCTAGAACTATTCTAGAACTTCCTACTAAAAGCCTAGAAAAGCGATCTAGTCGCAGAGTAAAAAAGGAAGGAACTATAAGGTCGAGGAGAAAGTAATACTAAAGGGGGAAGAATAGATATTAGATAGGGATAATCTTCTAAGATTCTCGGGTAAAGTATATATCCCTAATAGCAGACCGCTAAAAGAGGAAATTATATAACTAAACCACGATAACCCACAAGGAGACTACTTTTAGAAATAAAAAAGATCTATTAAAGCTATTAGTAGTAAGTACTTTTAGTAAGGACTCTCTGCTAATATCTCAAACTATATATAAACCTGCGACATCTATTAAAGGGGAAAAATCTAGAAGGCACAAGTAGTATAGAAGTCTAGAAATAATTCCCTTACCCTCTAAACTATAGGAAATAGTAATAATAGACTTTATTATAGGACTACTACCTTTATTAAGGAGAGACGCAATATATAACGCGATCCTCGTAATAGTAGATATACTAACTAAGTTTACGCTATATATTCTAAGTATAAAAAATATTAAAGCGGAAGAACTAATAGAAGTCTACTATAAGAAAGTATTTAGTACTTATAAAGTACTACAAAACCTAATCTTAGATAGAGGAGTATTATTTATAAATAAGTACTAGTTAACCCTCTATTACTACCTTGGCGCAAAATATTAGCTTTCTATAGCCTTCCACCTATAAACTAATAGATAGACGGAGAGGTAGAACTAAATACTAGAATACTACTTAAGATATTTTATAAACTTCTAATAGGATAATTAGGTCTATTAGCTACCTCTAGCGTAATATATATATAATACCTCGCGCTATAGCGTTACGGGAGAAGTCCTATTTATAGCCCTTATAGGGTATAGACCGAAACTGAAACTCGATATAGATAGGTTCTAAATATCTTAATTAACTAATACTATAGAATAGGTAAAAATACTAGATAAAATTAGACTCGAGCTTATCTTATAGCTAGAAAAGGTAAGAGAGATATAAAAGAAGTACTACGATATAAAGTATAGTCTAAAAGAGTATAAAGTAGAAAACTAGGTATTACTTAATACTAAGAATATACGCTTAATTCGGCTAGTTAGAAAGCTAGACTATATTTTTATCGGACCTTTTAAGATACTATCTATATAGAGCGAATAAATATATAAACTATAATTAACCCTCGCATATAGATTAATACACCCTATTTTCTATATCTCTCTACTTAAACTATACTACTAAAGAGAAGGGATAGAACCTCCTCTAGGTTCGATATTAGTAGAGGGAGAAGAGGAATAGGTCGTTAAATAAATACTAAAATAGTAAAAATATCGGATAAAAATAGAATACCTAATCTAATAGAAAGGATAGAGATTAGAAAGCGATAGCTAGGAACTAGAGGAGAATATTATAGAGACAGAAGCCCTCGAAAAATTCTTATAGTAAGAAGCGGAGAGGGAGCTTAGGGGAGCTACTAAAAGATAGAGAGGAGATACTAAGGGGAGATAATTAAAAATCAAGAGTTTTTATTATTATTATCATGGTGAGCGGCTATAACTGGTATAGAATACTATAGGAAAAGAAAAAAATTAAAATAAAAAAAAAGAAAAATCTATCTATAAAAAGTGGGAGCATAGGGCAGAAGCTATAATATAAAAAACTCCACCCTTAGTTATTAAAACTACCCTACTCCTTATTATCCTTACTATTAGTAAACTTAGCCTTAAGGGCCTCCTTATACTTACGAACCTATATCTCTAATGCCTTATAAGCTTCGGGATTATTAGAGCTAGTTAGCCCATTATATAGACTAGAATCTAGGGGAGAACTAATAATAATAGAACTAGTAGTCCGTATCCCTAATAGGGATACGAAGCGATAACAAATAGAAATAATAACCTCTACTAACTTCTAGAAATAGTCTAAAGACTAGCGATAATAATATCTATAGGGAGAATTAGGCCCTATAGTAGCTCCTCTACTATTTAGCTTTATATATTTCTTTACTACCTTATACGCGTCCCGAATAGCACGAGCTACTAATAATATAGATTCCCCTAGATAAGACTTCGCGGTAGCCTTAATATAGATAAATAGTAGATAGTAAATAGGGTAAGAGGGGGTAAGCTTCCTAAATATTAGTAATATTATCCCTAAAGCTTCGCGTAGGAATCGGGAATAACTTACTAGGATATACTCCTTATATATAGTAGTATAATAGATATAGGAATAATATCTAGAGGGCATGTAGTAGTATTTATAATCCCTATAATAGGGGAGGTAGTAAGCGTACGAAATATAACTTTTACTATATTAAAATCCGCGACTGTTAGAAATAGGGGAAGGAAAGGAATACTTATAGTATAGAGGTAGGGATCTCTATATTATTAATAGAAATTAACTCCGCTATCTTAAAAAAGAAAAAATTAGATGCGTGGGTATAGTAGCTAAGAAAACTAAAAAAACTAGGGGGGGGATAGGGGCACGACGACGTAGCTAGTAAGAAGAAAAAGAAGAAGATAGGAATATAGCAAGTATACGCGGGAGCTAGTAAGAGAAGAGAAGAAGAAGAAGATTAGTAGTAGTAGTAGATAGTAAAAAAATCGTAATAGTATAGAAGTAGAGATAAAAAAGTTATTTTAGCTAAGGAAGAAAAGAAGAAGAAGAAGAAGTTTAAAAAGAAAAAAGTTAAAGCCTTTATATCTAGCGCAGACTAGTAATTTACTATAAGAAAGGAAGGTCCTAACTATAACTTACTATAGAAGTGAAGTTCCGCTAGTTACTTACTTCTATTCTTTACTACCGCGCTTTACTTTTAATATTTATTTCTAATACTTTACCCTACTAACTTACTTCCTTTACTTACTACTACTATCCTTACTTACTTCCTACGTAACTATACTTTACTATAACCTTACCTTAATTATATAGGGACTCTCTAATAGATCGCTTAAGTAGGCAAGAAATACGTGGGTAAGACGAAACCTTAATAAAAGTATTAGAAAAGACAGAAATTATTACTAGGGATAGCAATATAAAAGAGGGGGGTAATTATTATACTATAACTCGATAACCGCGATAAACGCCTATAGGGAATTATATAACCCTTGGAGAAGATATTATATAACTTACCTAAGCTCTAGTACTTATATAAGCACATATATATATATAAGTATACCTTACTATATCCCTAAAAGAAGGTAGCGATTAGTTCCTTAGATATTAAGATTCTTATAGTAACTTCCTATATAACGCGTACTCTAGCTATTAAGCACTACTGTAGCGTCTATAAGCCTCACCGCCTCACACTCTAACTACTAGAAAAGAGATAGAGACTATCTAGATCTATTTTTAGAGGACTCTACCTTAGGAATATATTTAAAGCTAGATTAAGAGGATTCTATACTATATTAAGAAGATTATTAAACTAGATAGTGGAAATAAATATCGCGAAGGTATTATAGACTATCTGCGGCGTAGCCTAGATAAATACATTTATTAAATAACAAGGTTCCGGCACGGAAGAACCCTATGGATCACGTAATAATAGAACGGTCTAAAATACTAAGATTAGGATAGTCTAATATAGACTATAACTAAATAGTCTAAAATAGACTATAGGAGAATAGTCTATTATAGACTATAACTAAATAGGAGGAAATAGACCTTTAGGATATATATATAAAGATATTTATTTTATACCTTAATTAAGAGCTATCCCTAATACTTAAGATTAAAGCTAACTTTATAGTAAGCTATAGCTTTATAGTACTAGTTAATACACATACACTTCCCTTTATCTATCTAATATCCTAAGCTACTTCTTATACTAGACTTAACTAGTATACTAGCTTTATTACTTATAAGAACCTTAGAGAGTATATATACGCTAAGCTAGACTTAGAGCTATTACCTTAAAGTTAGATATTAGAGTATTCTTTCTATAGTAAATAAGCACTATTTATACTCCAATCTATCTACAGAGTACTTTAAGTTACACCTTTCCTCGAGACGCCTCCCTTATCCCTATAAGAGAAGCCCACCTTTGTAGCATTGATCTTACTTCAGTGTCTACAAATCCGAGCCGCTTTGTAGCAGAAGGCTATCCTAAAGAAGAAAGATATAAGAGAGAGAAATAGAGAAAAGGAGAGCTTTTAGAGCTTACCTATCTAGATAAAGAGGATAATAAAGATAGTAAGTATAAGGATAAATTAGAGCCTATTAATATTCAAATTCTAGCTTTAAATTTATAAGCTTTAGATAGTATAGATAAGGTAGATAAGGTAGATTTAGATAAGGTAGATAAGCTAAGTGAGGATAAGAGCGATAATAATAGTAATTAAGCTTAAGCTTTGTTAGTAAATTAATTTCTATAAATATCTACTTTTAGTATACTTTGAATATTATTCTATATATAAATTTATATAGTGAGCTATATTATTATTATAGCTTAGTATTCTTGGTATATTTTGTGGTTTTTATTAATACAGTGCCAAGCCTAGAGGACCACTTAAAGACTTTTGGGCGCGACCTCCGTATGCTATCCGAAATTGAAAGCGACGAGGTTCATATGTGGGTTTTGCCCATATCTTACAGTCTGTTGCATAATTGCTACGAAACCTAAAGCCAGGCTCAGAATTCTCCCTTATGTATCGGTTCCCCATTTAGAATTGATCCAAGGTGACACCTCCTAAGACTCTGTCCTTTTCTTCGTAGATTTAGCAGAGTTTTCAGAAATGCTATCGGACTTTTCAAAAATCGGCACTGTTTTGCCATGATTTCATCAAAGATCACTCGGCTGGCTGGATCGATGAACCCGTCGCCGTATATCTTGACCCATTTACTATTCGGCGCGCAGGAAGCCAGTCCTAAAAATTGACAAAGGAGGACGTACTCTTCGTGACATCTGAGATACAATTGGCCAGCGAACAGATTTAGCTGCATGGTGACGGCTGGTTTCATTCGCGGTGTCAAAACAGCCGGAATGGCGAATGCAGTGAGGTCCTCCATTGACCGCATAGAGGCACTTGTGCGTGGTGAATAGACATGTAGCGAGACTGCCTTGAATTTTCTGATATCTGGCAGTAGCTCGTTCGCTTCGAAAGGGCTTAGAATCACACATTCTCTGGTAACAGAGTCCCGACTACATGCAATCCATTGCACGGGCCTTAGAAACATCCCAAGGTTCATGCCCACGGGACCTCGGACGGTGCGGGCAAAATCTTTGGTTGCAAGTAGATAGTCCGGCCACGCGGCTAGTTCCAAAGATTCACCGGCGGTGGTCCCGCCCAGTGTCTGAAAGATAGGTTGTAAATACTGTGAGGAGCGGTCGAGGATTCCCACTTTTATAAAGCGCCTAATTTCCTTGCTGATGGTGTGTCTGAGGGGTTCTGACGTTGGTGGGTGTTCAACCTGCTGTTCTCGCTCATTCTCTGGCGACAATTCGCGTTCCTGCTCTTCTTGCAGAGCTGTACTATCAAACGAGAGAATTCCGAACCGTCGACATCTTTCTCGAATAGCTTCCAGTTGACTCTGCTCTTTAGAAAGGCTTAAAAGGACTTCTTCCCCTGTGGACTGGCGATCCAACCCATAACGTTTCTCCAGGCTCTGTGCCTCTGGCTCGAGTAGCGACTCCACGGTTTCTAACGAAGGTGTTCCCATTGGATCATTTAACAAACCAGACCACATTGTATGACGGCGTTGATATCGTATCCCTTGTGTTGCCCATAGCGGAATACTCCTTTTTGTGTGGACGCTGGTCTCTTGAATACTCCATCTCAGCACGTCAGCTACCTCGACGCGATCGCTGACAGCTTTGCCACTGCAATCAAGTATTTTCCTTTCTACTTCCATCGGGGCACAAAACATTACAGACTGGCCTTCCCCAAGCTTCCGCATACGTTTGCACGCTGTACTTTGTTAGCCTGAAGGGCACCAAGAGACGGAAAGAAGGGGGATGGCTGCAATACCTTGTACGAGCCGGTCTTTTGTTAGTCCAGGCCCTAACGTTACAGCTGCCCGATAATCTGCCGGCAGCCTCAAATCTGTGCCCCGTGTGTGAGCTTCATCCAAGTACACTAGGCACTTGTCCATCTGCTTGGCATATGGGGATACCATGAAACTTTCTGTGGTGTGATATCGGGTTAGGACTGTGAGTTCGTTATCATCATTAAAGAAGACCGCCGCCATTGCCTTGCTAGATGGGACACGCTGAAGCCACGAGGCTGCTACTTGTTCATTCTTTAGTTCCAACACCTGCGCCCCAACGTCAAGAAGAACTCTCACAGGGGGGTCTGATTTGGCTATTTCATTCAAGAGCGTCTCGGCATCGAGGCCATCGTTTGATGTACCCCGTGGTATATGATAATAGGTATTTTCTGGGAGAAGCAGGCAGACGAGCTGGGTTGCATTTGTATGTCTTTGTTCCTCAAGGTCACTCTGGTGGATAGACGTTGGCAGCACATATCTGCTGTCATTAGTTCCACTAAAGCCTGTGGTCGGAAAAGCCTTCTTTCGCGCAATGTCCCACCCCGAAGATGAGAGTTTGTATGGAAATTGTTTCATATCCTTGGGGAAAACGATATTGGACATATAGAAATCGATGACGCCTTTAGCAAACCGAAGTGAGGGAAATACATGCAGAGAGCATTGATCGCCGTCGCTTAGGTTTATGCCTCTCAGTTGTCGGTAAGATAAGGGTAGTGTAGGGGCATCTTGGACCCAAGCATCATATTCCTCCTGTGCGTGGTCTGATAGAAGAAGCTTCTCGAAGCTGAGGCGGAGCTGCTCGTCGTTAAGCCCACCGTAGTAGTACGACAAGCAGGTTAAAACGATAGCAACATCTGGATGACTGAATTCAGCTCGGGTTGCTGGACTGTCTTTCGCGCGGTAGGGTACAGCAAGCATTGTCCGCGTGAGGTCAAGCCCGTAGTCGACGCGCCATCTTTTGTGCATTAATGCAAAGTTCAGGACTCCCCCAGAAATGAGGCCTCTGAGAAGAAGTACACCTGTTTTGACTGATTCTGCAGTAAACACGGTAGCCTGCAATATTTCTGCTTCGGCTTCCGCTAGTGAAAGATCAGTAAGATACTTGAATAGTACCTCTCGTACATCACAAGGGAGTGTCCACACGGGTATACCGCGAAGTCCATTATCGCATATCTTACGGGCTACTATTTCCAGCAGCTTTTCACCTGCACCGGCCTGTAGGATTCGAATGCGAGGAAAGCCCCCTTGACGCGCAAGTTTCACCTCCAATCCTCCTGGGAGCAATTTGTTGACCACATCTATGCAATCAGAAACTATTCTCAATACAGCCTCAATGATTGCCCAGCGATCCGGGCTAAACTCGACTGCGTGTTGAGCCCCGATGGTGTAGATCAGTTCAAACCGGACGCTTAGGATTTCATCGCTTTCGTCCAGCACGTCGCGCGAATATTCGTTAAGCCATCGTTGTGTTCTGATGATAGAGTTACCAACCTCCTCATCTCCTGACAGAAGACGCTCAAACCCCATCAGCTCAAATGAGAGGATATGCTCTGGCTGTACGAGTAACACTCCGCCGGAGCGCTTGCAACTCTCAAATAGCTTTCTGATCTTAGCTACACTCTCCGTAGTCAACTTTAGTGATCGCGAGATTGGAATATAATAGATACGTCGGTTGAGTAGGCCACCCAGCTTCTGAACCAGTAGGTGGAACATTTGGTTCGCCAGAGGCTTAAGGACAACAACCCGGACCATCTTTTTCGTGTCTGCCAATGTGGCGGCAGCAATTGGGACGATAACAGACGATTTACCCTCGCCCATGTTCAATTGCAGAACTGAGTTTTTGCTGGATAAGGGGGATATCATCTCACGCGCAACCTGGGCCTGTACTGGGCGAATAAGCATGTCATTTTCTATCTCTAGAAGAAGCCAATCCGGATATTGCATGGGTTCCCAGCCTATGTGACCCGAGTTTTGGAGCTCACTGAGTAAATTTGAAACGTTATTACTACACTTGACGAGCCGGTGCGCACGCTGTAGCGCTGATATCGCCGTTCCATAGCTGACAAGAAACCGTCTCCAGCTCTCACTTAAAGCGGGCAATTTATCTCTGGCCAGGTGACAGAGTAGTGACGTAGGAGACAATCTCGGCCACATTCTTGCATCGCAGGCAAGTTGCTCTCCGGCAGACGATTGGGATTGGATGCAGCTGTGGAAAATTCGGTAATTATCGTCGACATTCTGCTTGCACCTCTCTAAAAAGCCCTTCAATTCCGGTACAAGTTCCGCCAGGGGTTTGGTAAGCCTGTAAATCTCGTCTTCGCGGAGTGATTCAAGGCTTTTGAGCAAGTCATCTGCATACTGCTTCTCATACTCACCCTTTGGGTGCGATGTTCGACAGGTTAGTAGAGCTTTTACAGCGCTCTTGTCTATTTCCTTCCCACATCGTCGCCGAATCCATAATTGATGACTATCAGAGCAAACAGGAAGAATGGCTGGCCCTTCACTCTGCATGAAGCGATCGAGTCTAATATGTCCGAGTTTTGGCTTATAGCCTTCAGGGGGCTGGGAAAAGGAGTAGAAACTTGGGTTCTCAATCCTAGTAACCAACCTGTTCAGGATATCTTGCGCTTCAGCTATGTAATTCTTGAACTCGAGATTTGTGTACCAAGTGGAGAATAATGCTTGCGCACCCAATAGCGCTTGGTCTAAGTTGATATAGGTGCTGCAACCTGTGTCATCTTGCTCAGAAGGATTGGGTGTCGGCCATTGCTGAATAAGCCTATCAGTAAGCGCTTCAACTTGTATTTCCCTCGCGGATAAATGTTCCCTCCTGCGACGATCTTCGGCCTCGTTAAAGGTCTCGTCATGCCACTTTGGAAGGCTGCTCTCTGGGCATTTGTAGAACGGCCAACATTGGCCCTCGATCGCAGCCTTCAGCCTGTGCCTAACAGGAGAGTATCCGTCCTGGAGCACAAAGCGCGGATGACTGGTGGTCGCAAAACACAGAGCTCAGGACAGGTCGCAAATGCTAGCAGAGTTTGCAAAAGACTCTTTCCCCATTGCTGCGAATATGCCAGAGTCGATAGTAGAAACATGACCTGGTACTTGTCGCTCTCCCGTCTACTCTGCGATAGACTGACCTGTAGTGCAGACCACCGACCAGGGAGAAGGTTGGAAGGTGTGTCAAGCCACGATACATCATAGCCCAGGGGCAGCAGAGATTCTTCGCTAACACCTGCGACAGGTCGTGACCAATATTCGATCTCAGAAAGTAAATGTGAATGATTTTGCAGGCCTGCAGACCAATCATCTACTTGCTTTGCGATGGCACAGACATCAAGTTCGCGTGTGTTTTCAGAAATCCGATCTCGAGGTACATAAACACTATCATAGCCAGGCTTGTGGTCCTCGGCCCCGAAGCCATGTACGCGATATACAGCTTCTCGAGCGGCGGCCCTCTCAAGGAGGTGCTCATCTGTTGGTATGTTCTCTGGTGGGAGTGAACCAGGTATATCTTGAGCACTGGCTATGTTGAAGATCAAATTAACAAATCTACTGAACGAGGGATGCTGCGCGAGTGGAGGGATATCTTCGTTCCACTTAATCTGTTGCATCACACGTAAATGTTTGGGATAGTATTCTCTCCGCGGTGTCAGCTTCGCAATAAGCTTCAGCAGGTCAATTTCATCACAATCGAGTTTGAGGAATGACTGTGTGGACGCTAAGCTTAGTCCGCTGAGGGCCTCCTCAGTCCCTGTTCTTCCAGTAAGTCCATCTACTAGGAAATGGCTCGTTATCGCATGAAGATAGAATTTATATAGCCTGCTTTTCAAGCTGCCATTATCAACTAACCGGCCTAGCGTCAAATCCACCTGGTAGAAGTGGTAGGAGACATTCTGCTCAGAGGGATCAGGTTTAATTCTCACGGAGACATGCTGATCCGTCCTTTCAGATGTCACATCGCCATGTGGAATAATCACACTTCGTGACGAGTCGCGAGAGCCTCGAAGCATAAGCTTATTCGTCAACCCAGTTAAGGCCCTTAGTGATTGGTTCTCATCAACGACCATTTCCCTGAACTGCTTCGATTCAAGTTGCAAGGAGTTTGGTGTCAAGAAAAAGTCAAGTTTCAGGCGTGGCAGGTGAATATCCAGGCATCTCGTCATGTGGTTGAAGAATATATGTATATGGTTCGTGCTCTCTAGGGGACCCAGGGCCAATGATACTGCCTTCGCCGTTGGACTTCGAACATCGATCAATCTTAAGTCGCCTTTGACTAATGTGTAGTGGATTTCCTCTCGTTTCATCCACCAGTTATTCGAAGTAGTTTCCCAAACATGTTCCAGCGGCCTCCACTCAACCCGGCCAGTGGATACTTCCAGCCAGTGTGCATATTGTTGAACAAAAGCATCGGGAAAATCCCGAGTTAACGCAGTGTCAGGAATAAGCTCGTAAATATGCCCATAGACTTTAGTTCGAATGACCAGCTCTGAGTCGTGCATCCTAAAACTGACCTACCATAGTTACCCATTAGCATTCAACCTACAAAGCAAAGAAGCAATTCGAGCCTCGATAGAAAATATAGGGAGAATACCTGATGGCCACATATTTTAGCCCGCGTTTCAAAGATCATATCAGCCATTGTCGAAGGGACAACTTCAAGTACTTTCTGTGTAATCCGATCAGCATCCTTTCATTATAACATTTGTATTTAACTGAAAGTGGTGTTATAGCTAGTTACCTCACCAAATATCCGCTGGTAAGTTCTGTGTAATGTATATGAAGGAGGAAGCCGCGTTAGTGGCAATCCATTGACGAGCAAGCTGCCGTTAAGGATATTGTAGTTGACAACCATCGTGGGAGCTCCAGGCCCACCAGATGTCTTCGTCTCGACCCAGCGATTATTAGGGGCATCTAGAGCGGACCAAGCTCCAGCGGGCTTATACCCAGCCCATAGAAGTTCAACCGTTATGTTAAGGCCACTACTTAGCGCGCTGTGGCGCCGGACAAACGGCTCAAGAAAGTGACACAACCTTGAGTACCTCCGTAACAGAGACTTGGTGCTCTGGGGTAGGCAATCGGTTGTAGGAGGGCAGAGGTCATGCACAGCAATTGCACATTCTGTTAATATTGCAATATCGTCGCTAGATCCTAGTATATGGTGGATATGCTGCGATTCGACATCGAACGTTCCATGACAGCTTAGGGCCATTTCAAGTGCACGCCTGTACAGAATTGACCTATATCCCTCTGTTAGTTGGGCCTGTACTTTCTTGATAATATCGCGGGTCCACTCTAGCGTGATTTCCCGGGCTCGTCGTAGAGTGCGATAGCAACCCTGACGCACTGAATCATGACATGAAAGAGAAAGCAGCCGGGTTGCTATGGCTGTAAAGGTACGGACTGCTGGTGCACTTTGCCAATTTCCTTCAATGCGGTTGAGTGAATCTTCTAGGGTAGAGAGGAGTGATATCCCAAAATCCTCTTCTTCAAGGTCAACGTGGGATTCTCGACACACCATTCCATCACTCGCCGGGCCCGCTTGCCATATACTCTGAACAATCAAGACGTGGGTCTCTTCGTCATTGAAGTTGATCGAGTGAGTAACGAGCTGAACCGCAATGTTTCTCCACTGTAGCCGATGACCTGCGCGCAGTATCCAAAAATCATAGAATTCATGAAGCGTTAAGCCCCGGGGGCATTCATGTTGTTTTGCAAGGACCTCATTGGAGGTGTGATCTGTGCTACTCACAGCATTCTGCATCCCGCAGTACCTGGAAGATTGAAGCTCGTGCGTACATTTTTCCTGAATGTTGCACTTGTCGATAAGGTCTGTCGCCCAATTTTTTGTCTTTGAGTCATATAGCGAGTAACTCATTCCGTTATTAACACATATATTGTCCCTACTAGCCATAGAGATCTTCATTGACTTGTAATGTGAGACAACGAATGGTTTTGGGATTGATGCTATCTGAAGTCGACCGGGAACTGATATAGAGAATTTACTTAGGTTATCGTAGCCGTAGAGGGTGTATACTTTTCCTGTAGCTCTAGACCTGGCGGGTATAAATCCAGGGTCGCCAGAGAGCAGGTCTACAAGGATGCTGTATGTCGTGTCTCGCCATGCAGATACCACTGACGGCACATTGAGCTCAAACACCGCTGCCTTAGCCTCTAGATTTTTTGCAGGAAGAGACCATTCGTGAATGTTTATCATTAGGCTCTCCGCCCTTGACTCGAGCCTACACTTCTCACAGCTACTACTGTGAGAAGTGACTTCACGACGCTTCCTTCGCCGGGTTACGTACTCACAACTTCGTGTTTTTGAGTCCTGTATCAACCGTTGGTATTCTCGTTTCAAGCTCTCAAGCTGTGATATCCTCTCGTCTCGTTCAGCCTGTGCCTGCTTTTCAATCCGACGCCGTAGCAACTGGTGGTCTCGAGATTGATCAAAATACCTAACGGCAAAGCTTCCAGTTGATTTGATGGACCCGAAGACAGACGGAAGGCTTGGGTTCGAACTACTCTTCCTCTTAGAAAGATATTTCTCAATACGGTGTAAGCGTTCCAAATGGCATTTTTTCGGAGCTAGTAGTGGCTCGAATAGGCCTGGCGGAAATCCGGGATCATAGTCTTTCAGCAGCGGGCAGTGAAGAATGGCACATTTGTCAAGTGCTACCCATAGACCCATCACCGTAAGTAGCATCAAGGAGACATCCACTGGGTTGCCCGTATAGATGGGGATGGCAAGGCCTGTGTATGTATCTATCACAGATTTTAAAGCAACGCAGGACCCTTCTGCAGAACGGTTTAAGGTCAACCAATCATCAAGGCACTCTTGAACCCAGAATTCCAGGTCCGCAACAAAGATGAGTAAATTATCTACTGCGGTGCATTGCGTGTGCGTGAGATCTGGTAGTTCTGAGCTGCACTGTAAGGTGCGAGGAGGACAAAGAGGAATGAGACCAGTGCGACTAGAGGACAGTCTTTTCCGGGACTCTACCGCTGCAATATATGGGCGTATATTGCTCAAAGACAGCCGCACATCATTGACAAAGCAAAGCTGCCGTGGATTCCATCCGGACTGCGCCCCACTAGGATCCGGACTGACCTGAAGCCTGTTCCATCGGCCTGTTAAATCCTCCTGAACTTTGCGTACGATACGCCTTGTATACTGGAGCCAAGCACATTCCTTGGTGACTTCGACTTTCAGCACACGTCGACTGATTTTCGCAGTCATGACGAACAACAAATCACCCGGAAAATCAAGTGCATGAGCACACTCTAACAGGTAGGTCATGAAGAAAATCATGAACGACTTATACCTGTGATGAGAGGCTTGACCGCCATGATCTTGTACAAGGCTAGTCTGCAGCGCAACACGAAGGAGGAGCCATAGCGGCGACCTCCGCCAAGGATGAAGCGTATCATTCCATAATACATCGTCTCTGGTGCGTTTATGGACTCGAGGAACATCAAGCGGTTGCCCAACCGCACGGAGGATACCAGTAAGCAGCTCCGTGATGAATCGAGGGTTAGCTGTGTCTCGGGTTTCTGTAACCGTGGAATTCGCCTTCACTACTATCGGCATTACCGTCTCATGTGTCTCGGTATCCAGCTGCGAGAGAAATTGGGCCAGATTCTCTCGGAAACCTATGTCGGCCATCCGGTCGTGAGCGATTGATATTGCTGGGCCTGGGAAACATCGTCGAAGTCGCCCTTTAGTCTCTATCACGTCCTTTGTAGTTGGCGAGAGCTCCATTGACTCGAACATATACTGAGAGTGAGACCTTCGCACGATAAGCCCTGCGTTCTGGCCACGGATGTGCAGTGCGAGAAGCCCTATTGACAATTAACTGAGGCATCTACCGTCTCACTGGCCTGCGTTTACCTTTGTCTCTCATTTTAATCAACGTTTCCCCCAAGTTGTCTGCCAACAACCCTCCGGTATCACTGCGTAGGCTGGACATGTCGCCAACCATCTCGGCACATGCTCTCCATGTTGGATGCTCCTGCACCGGGCTGAAATCACGAAACTTCTCCAAAGCTCGAAGTAACATTTCTAGAAACATGTCACTATGCTCGATACTATCGTCGTTCGACTGGGGAAGTTTAGGCGGGAAAAAGACATGGTTGACAATGTACTCCAGATTCCACATGTTTGCATGTCGGTGTATTTGATTAGGGCCTTCCATCTTGGAGCAAAACTATACCGTGCCTGATATACCTCTAGACTTTAATGAAGAAAGTAAGGTATAAATAAGGTGTATACTGAGAAACTTTGATATCAAGGTATATTTGTGAAAATCAACCCAAGTTGGTCTCTTTTCGGAATAGCAGTGTGAACTGCGGGGTAGTATTATCTTGCAGGTAAATCCTAACCATTAAACAGCTGATAAAAGTTGGATGAAGTTCAGCAAGCCGGAAGTCAACGTAGTCAACACAGCTTGGCATACATACGTTACCCCTCAGACTGCAGGATGCTTTTCTTATCGACCTCAAATATAGTATAGTCCTGCGGTAAGTCCTCGGCGGTGCTTCCGTTCACAGCTATATTGCACAGAAAGTTGATCATGTCGTTGTCCATGTTGTTTAGAGCGTACTTGTAGCCGCCCTTCAGGACAACGGAGTGAAGAGTAACTTGACTGGTGCGGGTTATCGTCTCTTGTCCAGATTTCTCATTGAATCGTCCCAGCTTATTCCAGCTGCTACCAGCGTATTCAAGACCCCACGTCGAATTTACCAAGACATCTGTGGTTGGTATACCGACACTGCTGCGTTTCTGGAGGGCGTACGATCAACAGAAGGAATCTTCGACATTGAGACAAAAACGTCAGGTCATCATCAAGGCTTATTGCCTCACCGATTAGCTGGATCAGTCGTTGGCATAGTGTCGCATCAAGTCTGTAAGAAGCGAAAGGGCATAGAGCATGGCCAAGAATGTATTGTAAGTGTACATCGCTATATTTCAGCCATAAGTTCCACCAGGCCTTATCTATGGCTGTACCACGTAACCCCAATGCTTCTAGGCGAAAGCCCGGCGAAATTTGACAAGAAGCATTGGTGGAGGATGGGGAGCAGGAGGGTTGATAGAGGCGACACGTGTATATCAAAAGAGAAGCTTGTTAACATATTCGCACCCGGATGATTGATACTCTGGTACTGCCGTACGCTTCCCAAGAGGGTCATGTTGGATGTCGACCAGTTAGCGGACCGCCGCATCATAAAGTATGGTTGGAGGAAAAATGTAATGCGTCCTGGTGTGCCGTCATCAATATGGCACCCGACGGTTATCCATGTAGGCTGGTGAAGAATTTAGGGAAAGCCACGGTCTACATGGCAATCACCGCTATTTTTGGTAGCATAGCCTTCAAGTGAGTGAGTGAGGTACGCAGCAGACATCATGATGGTATCAACACTGTTAATTTGTAATGACAAATTTCAGCCGATGCTCCTGGCTATAGCTGACAGAAGACACGGGACCAACTCATGGGAGAATGCTCGGCTTCGAGTTGAATGGCCTGTGGCTCCCTTTAGAATTGAATGAAGATCGGTGACTGCTAAGGTTTGAAGGGCCAAGGACGGGGGGCAGCATAAAATAGCACAAAATATGAGTAGGCATGGCCTTGCTAAGCAAAGCCTGGTTCCATATTAAGGACTAGCGCTGCATATGTCTTAAAGATGTCTCCACGCTGCTGATGAAACTCCATGTGCTAGGGCCGACTGTTTGGTAGCATTTGTCATTGCTATATGGGAACAAAATCTGGGTAAATGCAGAAGTTTGGGGTCGGGGCTTTTATACCCCATTGCATTGAAGGTTTTTCAGTTTGTTAAGCCGCACAGCCAAGCAAATGCCACAAGAACCATGATATATCCACTAAATTATGCAAGCGAAGGAAATACACTCGCTATAGCTATGGAGGTCGTCCGTATCCAAAAGCAGCAATGATATT
>NW_003345199.1:3117805-3168727 GCF_000150975.2 Nannizzia gypsea CBS 118893 | reverse complement strand
TAGACGTCAGCGTGATTGTGATAAAAGATACTGCCATGTGATGTCGCGAGTTGTGATGGTTGAAATGATCGAGTGAAAGGTCTCCTACATCTGGTTCGAAGAGAGCCTTGAGCACAAAGAACCAGTCGCTCCCACGTATAAGAGAGATAAGCAACCCCAGATTTCTAGAAAATGGACGTCGCCTGTGACCTAGAATTTAGGTATAGCTTTTCCGCCAGAGTACTGGTTTGGCAAGAGGGTATAAAGTGCGCTGCCAACCAGGCATTATGTGCAGTGCTTACGGAGTATAGACTGGTTCCTCCTGGGGTATTGAGCCTGGGTCTATTGAATGTTAGTCCAAGATACTAGATAAGCTAACCTAGACATACTCCAGGTCCGAACGGGATGTATGTAGATGGAAAATTCTTTCATCGCCTTCGGTAAGGAAAAAACAAATGAAATTAGGTAACCAGGACTTCACCTGACCTCTGGGCAAGGGTTATATCACGTGACATTGATAAAGTGAAGCCGCCTGTTAGTTACATGATCAATCTTCACTCAGCCAAAGATGCAAACTTGAAGCCTCGATCAATTTCAGCCAGCAACCAGCTTTCACGGCCTCATTCTCTGTGCATATTACGCTCGAGTTTACAATCTCCAGATATTTCGCGAAGCGTGTATCAACTGCCGCAGCAATGTCAATTCCGAATGAGGCACTCCAGAAGGTAAGTAAGAAAGATGGCTCACCCCACGTTTTGAATCAAGAAGAGCAAAAACACTGACAGTATGGTGGTTGGCAATGAAATAGCTCGTGCAGGAAATAGAATCGCAGGCTGTTGCAGCTCAACAGCAGATCAACGTCGTCAGGACTCAGATAACCACGAAGCAGCGGGAAATGCGCCTACTAGAGCTTACGTCCGGGGAGATTGGCCAAGTCCCCAACGGCACCAACGTGTACGAAGGCGTAGGGAAAATGTGCGTATAACCATGGGATTCCTTGCTGGAAAAGGTTACTTCATTAATAAAAAATAATTGTAGGCTAACTGCTTTGTGTCTTGCATCATACAGGTTCGTTGCCACGCCGATAGATAGAGTGAACACACGACTATCAAAGGAAACGAAAGAACTAAAAACAGAGGTTGCAACTCTTGAAAAGAGGCTACATTATCTGGAGACAACGCATAAAAATAGTCGTGAACATATAGAACAGATGCTACGGAGTGGCGGGAGATCGTAAGATGGGGATTTTACGCACCACTAAATTCTGGACGGTTATGGGATGTTCAGGCACGTCAGCAAGGGTGGATCTCTCTACCTTGGTTGCTGCGGCCTGACGACCGCAATAATGGGTGGAAAGCCGCCAAAACATCGATTTCACGCAGAACGAATGGTTTATGAAAAGTGTTATGTGCTACAGGCTGGTTTCAATGCTAGGGAGTGTCGTTTCACCCCGGCGGTTGGATGTATCTCCTCATGCGGGAATTCGACGGACAGGAGTCAGATCCCGACCATGCAAGACATTCGCCTGGGTTCACTATTCCAGCGCACCGAGTACTCTGTACGGAGTACAGCATACAAGCCATCTGCAAGGTTTAGCTACCTAGGTAGGTCGTTATTCCTTCTGGAGTACCAAGAGAGCGCTCTCCTTTCCATAGTCGCCATGACGCAGTTGTGCAGCCGAAATGATTAAAGTGCTGTTAACCTTTCAAGGAGCCATGGAACCATCCTGTAATTGATCGATTGTTCTAAGACGAGTCTATCTGTGGAGTACGGAGCATGTACCCCCTGCATGCCCGACGATGGGGATGATACGGCACAATCACACAGTCCACTGTCTCTGCAAAGCCAGTAGTAAGGGCAACAATGCTGCCCTCGAAAAATAACCGGTGTCAGGCTGACGGTGGCCATCAGCCATGCATGCCCAACGTCTTGGTGGCTGGGTGGCTGGGTGGCTGACCCTGCTTCGTGCCCCATACTTGGGCTTCCCTTTCTCCCGTGACGGGGCCGGCGGTGTTTTGCTAGCCGCCCTGCTGGGCAGACACAGCATCCATGGGCGTGATGAATGACAGGGCCGCAAGCCGTCGCATGACAAAACCTGATTCTGTTTCCCGGCAGCAGAAACCCCAGCGCCTACATACATACATACTCTGTATCTCGGCGGCATCGACAAGGCGTGGAAAACCACTAAGCGGCGAGCCTCGAGAACGCTCTGCACCGTTCTGAAACCTGGAGCTGGAGCCTTGCGCTGTCCCCAGGCGCCAACAGACTCCTTGGTTGCTGCCCTATCAGAAGAGCCCCTCATTCTCGCTTGCGGCTCTGGCGCCCACCTTTTCCCGGGCTGCACGTATATTTATGTCGACGTCAACAACACTCTCTGGCAGACTTTCTCAACCATCTTCTCCCATCCAACTACCCTGCATCGAATATCGAGAGCTTCTCGATACACCCGTGGCCAGTGTATCCTAAGCCTGGATTCGACATTCCTATTCTCTGGAATTGCGTGCGCCATCCGCAACGAAACAAGCGTCTGTTTCCCAGCGAGGCAAGATAACGCCTACCAGTCCACCTTGCAGCCCAAACATTTCTACGATCATCTAGCCAACAAACGCCAGCGTCGACATCCATCCTGAATAAAATTTACACTAAGCTCCTGCTAATTTGGCGGCCATGTATCGGAAATACTACCGCCACGCGGACTCAGATACTGACTCGGAAGAAGAGTTCTACCATCGTATCCACCGTCGGCCTCGTGAATCTCGTGAGAAGGTCATCATTGAAGAAACAAGGCGGCCTCGCTCTGCATCCGTAGCCAATCCATACCGTGGTGGGGATCCTCATATTTACATAGATATCAAGAATGATCAAGGGGTGCAAGAAAACACCAAGCTAGCTGTGCCCCAGGCACCAGTTGGCCGGGCAAGATCCGTCTCCCAACGGCGACCTGTCATAGCCGACGCACTGAGTGACCTGGAGGATGACATTATTCGTCACGAGCGCAGGGCTATTCGTCGATTGGAACGTGAAGAACCCTCTCGACGAGCGGAAATCGAAGCCGAGATTCGTTTAGAGAGGATCAGGCAACGAGAGCGAGAATTAGATGACATGAGAAAGGAAGAGGATCGCTTGCGTCGTGAAGACCGCATCCGCCAGGAGGAACGTGAACGCCTCAAGGGCAATGTAAATACTCCTGCACCGCCCCCTCCACCTCCACAGCCACAACCACAACCGCTATTGCAATTGCAACCGCAACCGCAACCGCAACCGCAACCACAACCACCACCTCGACAAGAGACAGAACTGGAACGAGAAATTCGTATTGCCAAAGAAGAGGAAATTCGAAGTCTGAGACGATGGAGGAAAATGCAGGAATATAAGGAGATGCAGGAGATGCAGGAGATGGGACGGCCAGAGAAGCGACCTGAACGTGAGGAACAGGGCTTGAGCCGACGAGATATCGAAAAGGAAATGCATTTTGAAAGGCTCAAGAAAATGGAAAATGATGAGATTGCCCGGCGAAAAATGGAGGATGCCCTCCTCATTGAACGAATGAAAGCCTTGGAACAGGAGCGTGAGGAGAAGGAGCACGAAAGGAAGATCCGAGAGAAGATCGAGGCTGAAATCGCCCAGAAGGAGAAGGAAGAAATGGAGCGACTGCAGATGGAGGCGAAACTGAAAGCCAGTGCTGTTGAAGAGTACAAGAAGAGGGAGGCGGAACGGCTTGCAAAGCAACGAGAGGAGGCTGAGAAGGCCCAGAAGGAGTTTAATGATAAGCTAAACCAGTTGCTAGGTACTGCTGGTTTCTCGGAGGACAAAATTAATGCCATCAAGCAAGGCAAGCAAATTAAGGAGCTGGAGGTTGTCCAAGTCGAAAAACACGTACATCACGGAAAGCATAAGTCGATAGAAGACGAGGAGGCATTTGTCAAGGTATGTTTCCAGACATATCCATTTCCTCTCTACCTCCCGTGCTTTCGAGATCTTCCCTTTGGAACCCCGATTAAATAACAACTCTTGCTCTCCCAGGTTCACCGCCGCTATCTCGAACCTCGAAGTCTCGATGAATTTGGCCTGACATGGGAATTTGATCCTGTGAGTGCTGGCTCCTTCTCCACTTATCGCCTCTACTGCCCGGGGACTGCTTGCTAACCAGCACGGCCTGATTTCTAGAACGATGCCGATTACATGCTTATCTACCACTCCCTCAGCCAAACGGAGCAAGACAGACTCTTTGACCATACCCGCAAACTACGCGGACAGCGTGTCCTTACTGCTTCTCCCCACAACGGCCCTGTTACAGTTGAGATGAAAGTCAATGACAAAAAGAAAGACGGCTTATACCTTGTCAGGAAGAAGCAGGACCGGAGAGGTTTATTTTGGTAGATGCGTTGGTATATATGTTTCTTCCTTTTTTTTTTTTTTTTTGATTTTATGGATTGTCATCTTTCTACATTTCATATTGTCCCTACGATCCATATATGTTCAGTGTCCATTTGATGTGGCGTGATTTCCCCTTCCTTTGAATGATTATGACTTCTTACAATTATATAATCCATCCATGTTTACAAACCAAAGAGATAGTGAATAGGAGCAATATCCATACTCCGTAGAGTATATTGAACCGACTTCGTCCTCCTTACACTGGCTCCAAAAACGGCCATGATAAGAATCTATAAATAGTATTAGTAATTATTGGTTATTATTCTTGTATTTAAGCCTATATAACTGGTTAATCAAAGCTCGCTTCGGTTCTTCGAGTCTAAACCGACGAATTACATTTCCCATAGGCGGCTTCATTAAATTCACTTAGACCAATAACCAGCATGTATTCACTCAAGTGAGAGTTGAATGTAAATAACTTTAAAAAGTATATTTTTAGCTGCATCGAACGCCAACACCAAAGAAGAACCGAATGGCAACCTTGGAAGCTCACTAGATGCACAGAGTAACGAACGATGACTCGGTTGAACCATCATAGATTAAACTCGTATTCACCCCTGCTGGCCCTCATCCATCTCGTCAGTGCTTCTGTGTTTCGGTGACTAACCAAGTCAACCAGGATTGGAAATATGTGCGCGAACAGAGAAGCTTCTGACCCAGGCAGTTGGGTCCAACATATATTAAATTGTTCTTCCACGGATACACGGCTTCTCCTAAAACCTGGCTTCCGTTGTCGATGGAAGAACTGCCGTCAGGCTCCCCGGAGAAGCTGGCGATTTTCCTTGCTGCGGCGGCTTCACGCCACCATGCAAGCCTCCAGTGTTCACTTGCTTTTATCGCCTTTATTCATGAAACGTCCTAGCAGATTCTGTTCCTCGGAGGGTTTCTTGCAAAGTTCTGTCGACACCCTCGCAAACGGATAGAATGGCGCCGTTGACAGGGCCATTGCGGCTACAATTGACTATTTTGGGACAAAGTTCAGAGCGGGCAGAGAAAAATAGAGCCATGGAGGAGCGAAATAATGATCATATTTAGACTTGTGTCTGGAATAGATGTGATCCGTCGCCACCTCGGCACCTAGAATCGGACTAGTCGATCGATTATAATCGACCATGAGGCAACACCCACATGTCAAGCGAAGATGGGCTTCACGATGGCGTTTTCATTGGTGGTTTTCCTTGGATACCCCTGGGCGGAGAACTTTCTTCCATGCTCAAGAACAACGGTGGTCAAGGTCTTGTTTCTCTCCGGTGCTATCGTTTTTCACGGTGTAGCGAGGGATGAGACGATAGTCAGTCCAGAGCACATCATCGTTGAGACATGACTCCACGGCCGAATGATTATGGAAAGTAGGACGGTCGCTCGCCCGGTATCTCCGTCGCTCAACGAAAATGAAGAAACATGGGTATTTCAGCAGGGAAGCGAGATACATATGCACCATTATTGCCGGTATATGCAGGGACAAGTCATATATGCGGCAACTTTGGAAATATGTCAGGTTCCTTGCAGGGCGTTTTCTTGCCTGCAAGCAAGCATTTGATACAGAGCCTTCCAGTCCACCCTTGCATCTAGATCCTCTGGGTCGGAGTTGGCGGGAGCCGTGCACATCTACACCCGCCATACTTTTGGGACAGTCCGCCTACCTCTAACAATTACCCCTACCCCTGCTATCTCACTGACTGGCTGATTGGAAGACCCGCACGTCTGTTGCCGAGTACGAGAGGCACTCCGGTTTCTCAATTTCTCCTTTATTTTAATGCCGATAGTCCGTTCTGGTCAAGGGCAGGGATATGAATATATAAAGAAGGCATAGCACTTCCGTGGTACTATGCTCATTGACGCTGCTCAAGGCCATCTGCTCGCCGTCAATTGTCACTCGTTTTACATAACTATTATACCACACGTTCTTTATTGACGTTCGTTCATACTTCCTATCTTCTTTCTTCCCTCTGGATATTATTTGTGTCTGCGTCTTCAGTACATATATATATACATATATTTCGCATTGGTATCAACAATCATGTTGATGCGACTGTACACATTCTTCGTTGCGGCTATACTTGCCTGCTGTGTCGTAGCCGGACCATTGCATCCTGAGCTACCCCAGGTGGTGGGTAAATCATGGATTCCCGACTGGTTGTTGCCCAAGTTTCCCACTAGGTCTACCACTACAACGACCAAGCCTGCAACCACGTCGACAAAACCTGCTACCACTTCAACGTCGAAACCTGTTACTACAGCTTCCCAGTCTGTAACTACAACAGCCACACCTGCTACTCCAACGAGTGCAACTGCAACTCCAACTGCAACGTCCACCTCGACCACCTTGTCCACCTCGACAACCTCAACATCGACCTCGACCTCCACATCGACTCCTACCCCATCTACTTCCCCTGATTTGGTTGCTGCGGTACCCTTTGGCCAAGTCATCACAGACTGCACCGTAAGGAACACCGTTGCAATCACCTTCGATGATGGTCCTTATGCCTATACCAACAAGCTACTGGATATCTTTGATGCAAATGGAGCCAAGGCAACGCTCTTTGTTAATGGCCAGAACTTTGGATCTATCACAGACTACAGCTCTGTGGTGCTCCGTGCTTTTAACACCGGGCATCAGATTGCTTCTCATACGTGAGTGATTTTGAACCGAATTTCGCCATTGTGTAGCCTACTAATAAAGTCATAGTTACAACCACGCTGATCTCTCCACTCTTGATCGCAATGGCATCATCTCTCAAATGACGAAGCTTGATGATGTTCTCGCTACCATGACCAATGGATACCGCCCAACTTATATGCGCGTGCCCTACTTTGCATACAGCTCCTTGGTTCTGCAGACTATGACCGACCTTAAGTACCATGTTATCGGCGCTGATATTGACACCAAGGACTATGAGCACGATACTCCTGATGGTGTTAGTATCAGTATTCAAAACTTTAAGGACGGCCTAGACGCAGGCGGCAGCATTGCACTGGCTCACGATGTCCACCAGACCACTGTTGACCTCCTCATCCAAAAGATGCTGGACGAGTTGAAACGAAGAGGCTTGAAAGGTACGTTTTTCCCCCCGACCCCCTGTCCCGCCCCTACAATTATTTCCATCAAATTTTTGGTTCTAGTCGGCTAATATTGTTGGTTTTATTAGCTGTTACTGTTGGAGAATGCTTGGGCGACCCACGGGCAAACTGGTACCGCACTACCCCTGTGCAGACGCCTACGCCCACTCCCACGCCCACTCCTACTCCCACTCCAACCACCAGCCCGACGTCAACTCCCACCAAGCCTGGAGTGCCTGCACCAGCGCCCACGCAGGCAGGTGTGAATCCAAACTGTCAGAAATGGCACACCGTTGTGAGCGGAGATACCTGCTGGGACATCTCCGTGACCAACGGTATCTCGCTGGATAATTTGTATAAATGGAACCCAGCAGTTGGCACAAGCTGTCAAAGCCTCTGGCTTGGATATGCAGTGTGCGTTGGTGTTTAATGTGTGACTCAAATTATACCCCCCGCCTCCCTTGTCCCCTTTTTAATTCCCATATTTCGAAACCTAGACGGTTTATAATACTGTTGATAATTATTAACTTCACATATTGAAAATCGTTCCTGATATGAGCTAGGATATAAATGTTTGGATGCTCCTCTTTTTTTTTTTTAACAAACCCAACAATACATACGTAAAACATACCTAGTGTGCCCAGAACCAATGCTAGAACACCGTACACCTGGATCCAACACCCGCCTTCCATGATAGCGAGTAGACGATAATAATAACAATAATAGTACAGATGAGTAGAGGTGGGAAACAGAGGGCTAAAATCAAGTCAACAAGCTCTTCTCCTGCTGGGCCCACCGTGAGGTCTCAGCACGCAAAATCAGATCCTCGTAGATTGTCCAAGCTAAAGCTGAGCTAATAGCTTTCCGTCCAATACGCAAGCTCAGCCCTCCGAACAGACCCCGTACGCCTTCACCGCGCATGACTAGCTTTGCGGCATGCCACATGTTGCGGTACTTGGAGGGCATTAGCTGCACCCGGGTCTTGAGAACATCAAACGGGTTTGTGATTGCAGTGGCCAAGCCAGCAGCAAGTGCACCGGAGAGAAAGTGGACATAAGCCGCAGACGGCATTGGCGAGATTGCGTCTGTTTCATTTCGGGGCCGAGACGATAGCAGGGCAGACAGAGACCGCTTGGACTGCTCGTAGAACACGACGTAGAGACCGGCGTACGGTGCATCGCGGATAGCAGTTGCTCCAAAGCCAGAAAACAGCCCCCGGATACCCTCTGTTCGAAGGATATCTTTGCCAGCACCCCATAGGCTTCTATACGAGTAATAATCGGATTCATACCGCACCTTCAGCACGGTAACGGGCATCATGACAAACCCAGCCGAGACTCGCGCCACAGCTCCCGTCAGCAGGTTTGCTGAGTGTGACAGTTTAGGCAGGGCTGAAGTGCGCGGCGAAGAAGAAGAAGACGAAGAAGTGGTGGTACTGCCGCCATTGTCGCCCGTAGCGTGTAGCTTGACTATGGCCACCGACTGTCGTAGCGTATTAAGTGAGCTGAAGTAGAGAGCTGATCCAAACCCGGTCCGGAGAGCTGACGGGAGCGTTCCTCGCCATAGGTTGCGGATGGGATTTGGTGAAGCTAGAATGGCGCGGACAGTGGGTAGGAGAGAGGCAGGTTGGCCAGACTGCTGAACCCGGGTTTTGAGAAGATCCGCCGGCTGCAGGAGGATGGAGGATGTGAGGCCTGAGAAGAGTCCGGCGGCGAAATGGAAGACCGGCTTGGTAGCTATAGTCGAGTATCATGTTAGATTCCATGGTTGCTTGTTATTTTGCAGAGGGCGACATGGGGAGTGTTTCTGTTGCTGCACTTACTGGTGGCAGTACTCTTCAGCGCATCGGACTTGGATCCATCAGACATCCTTTATACGCTCTCGGAGAGAAGGCTGATGATGAGAAAGAGGCAAAAGGGCAAAAGAAAAAGGAATCGGGGGGTGGTTGGTTATCGAGCTGTGCTGCTGGTTTGCATGACGCTGCGCGCGCGAGAGAGAGAGAGCTTGCAAGAGACGGTCAACTGCGGTCCATGGTCGTCGGTTAGGTCAGAATTTCATGGCTCAAGGCATAGTAGGCCTCTGCTGCTGCTGCTGCTGCTGCTGGACTGAGAATCCGCCTATCCCGTCTGTTTATCTCGAGCTGCAAGTGCCAGTGCCAGAGAGCTGCGATGCTTTGTGGTGTTGGTGAAGCTGGAGCAAAGAAAAAAAAAGGCGACGATAGTAAAAAAGACCGAGACCGAAAGATCCGCCACCAAAGCAGCGAATTAAAGACCCTTAGTATCTGGCTGAGATGGATGTCATAGGAGAGGCCGAAGATGGAGTGTTTGGATGTGTTAGATTCGAGCAGCTTTTATGCATGCGAGTGGCCGATTTCTGGTGGTTCTTTGCCTGTTCGCTGTAGCATTTGGCTAGACGTCGAAAGATGCAACAACATGCAGCATCCAGCTTGTCAGATACGATCTGCGTGTCTCTCTGCAGGAATCATCTCTATTGATGCGTGTCTACATGGTCTTGTCTATATCTGCTTGTCTATATCTGCTTGTCTATATCTGCTTGCTGTCCGGCCGACCTCGCCGTCGCTCTCTCTCTCTCTCTCTCTCTCTCTCTCTATAGATATATCAACATCAAGATCCAGCAACATCAACATCTACAAGGAGACAGATAAACAGCCCTGCCCATCGTCGCCTTCACTATTAATCAACTAATGCTGTCACTCAAGCGTCCGTTTCTCCCGCGCAGCCAGTCAAGAGTCAAGTCGATGCCTGACTTGGCGCCGTTGCCAGGCCAGCGAGACAGCGAAGCGAAGACATGGATCGAGATGCAGGACGACGGGGATGTCGCTCTTCTTCTTCGTCTTCTCTTCTTCTTCTTCTTTTTCTTCTTCATCAACTACTGTCTTCACCTTATGGCTGACGTCTAGACGGTCCGATCCCTCGACCTCTACGATATCTACCGAGATACGCCAGCAACTTGTTTACCAGGTAACTACCAAGCAAGTAAACAACCACCGCCCAGCTTCTATGCAACTATGCAACTATGCAGTGACGTGAGCTAACAGGAGCCAACAGTAGAAGAGCCTCATGAATCATATATAAACCAGCCATGATGCAGACGCAGGCGAACCTCCTGCTGCTCTTTATCCTCCCGGTCCTCGCGGCAGAGATGGCGCCCTTCCACGCGCCCGCAGCCCGCAGTCATGTCGACCGCTCCAACTCTCTCTTCGGCTTCGGCTTCACTCCCAGACTCGCCCGGCTCGTCAAACGGGAGGATCTCTCTGCCCGCCGCGCTTCAACTCGTGTGCCATCCTGGGCAGCCCCCAGGCCTGCTGCCAGCCCGATTCAATCTGCTCCCGCGACGCTGCGAACCATATAGCCTGCTGTCCCCTCGGCGCTGAGTGTACCGGCACTCTGATGGGCACCACCACCGCAGCACCGGGGCCTACACAGACTCCCGGACCGACACCAGCACCCACTACATCGACCTCGTCGGGCTTCATGTTCCCCCAGCCAGGAACCACTGCTGCCCCGACGCCCACGGGTTCGACAGTGCCCGGAGCACCCTTCCCGTTCGTCTACATTCCGACGACGTTCCATAACTCGGCAGAGTGTGTACGCTCCTACTCCGGCTGCCAGTCGCAGTTCTCAGCCTGCACGGCTTCTCTCGGCGGTGCGTACGGAGTCACTATCAACGGTGGGAACGGCGCTGGAGTCACCGTGCAAGGTGCTGCTCCCACGGGCGATGGACAGGCCATCTGCTCCAGCCTCCTGCTGCGGGCCTGCTTCGGACTCCAGGAGGGCTACTGTACCGCCTTTGGGAACGGCGGAGGCACCCCCAACGGCTCGCCGCAACCACCACACAGACAGTCGGCGCTATATGAGATCCTAGCAGGACTCTCAATCGCCATCGCTGGAATGATTGCTTGATCTCTATCTATCTATCTCTCTCTCCCCCCTCGTCTTTTGTCGTTTGTCTTTTGATGACATTTTCTACTTGTCTGCAATGACAATATATCTACTGCAAACTAACGCTTGCGCATCTTTCTTCTTCGTTTTGACTGATGTACCTGGGCGCAAAACTGGATGGAAACGAATGCTTCTATGTTTCTCTTTTTGGACGGCTGTTTTTATTCTCTTCTTTTGCTCTTACTGAGCAGCAGTACATATATTATACTTATAGTCCTTTTTTTCCTTGCCACAAAAATTGATTGATTGACCCTTTTGAGTATCCCCGTTTATTCTACTCTTATCTTCTCTAACTCCCTCCAGCTTGCATTTGCCTTTCCCTCTGCCGGCGGGGTCCGGGATTTGCCTTGGCCATGACTACAGGGGAATTGCAGGGGAATTGCAGGGGAATAACCCAAGGGTTCTACGGTGCACTCTGTTCATAACTAGCTTGCTCCTCCGAGGTGCATTTCGACGCAGGCTGCAAGTGTATGTATGTACGTAAACTGACGAAGGAAGAGGCTCTATCGCTCTCTCAGCCTCTCCCCCTGTGGGCCAGCGTCGCCCTTTTTCCTCGGAAGCCCTCGGCTGCTCTTTTCGTATGTATTAGGTACCTAGGTATGTATGAATATATAATCTTCTTCGCTCTTCCGCTCAACAACCTCTTTTACCGCTGTACAGAATTCTCTACATCAAAATCTAACATCTTGCTTCCGCTCCTCATTTCTCAGTTCCCAACTCCCAAGAGATGCGTTTCCAGCTCCTTATCCTGCTGGCCTCGGCGCTTGCAGTCGCTGCCCAGTCAACCCCAGAAGACTGTGTCTTGCCGTCGGGGTGCGGTCTCGGTCTGACCTCAAACGCCAAAACCTGCGAAGAAATTATCAGCCTCAACCAGATTCCCCTTGAGCTGTTCAAGGAGCTAAACCCTGGAGTCGACTGCGATCACCTGAAACAAGGGAAATGCTACTGCGTCGATACTCTAGAAGGGTGGAAGCCTCCTGGCACCACGCTCGTGGATTCTACCTCCATGACCATGTCGCCTACGGCTCATAACATGTCTTCCACACCAGACAACGCGCCCACCTCCATGCCCACAACATCGGCAGAGACGTCTTCGATGGCCACGGCTACACCTACGGATCATGGATCGACCGCCATGACTACGACGACTGCACCGTCAGCTTCTTCCTCCCAGCCAGCTCCCAACGCCGCTCCCAACCCAGGCTCCCTGGCACAGGCTGCAGCCACGTATGGCTGGCTTACTATGTTCGTGGTTATGATGGGTTACCATCTTTGAGAGCGCATAGGACTATAATGACCCTTTTAAACGGTTGTCGTGTGAGATGGACATCATTGTGCATGCTAGATATTAACTTCACTAGAGTAGTTAGAGATTTGCCTGCCGTGCCTCGTAACCTTAACTAGCTATGTACAAAGATCAACAACGATGAGCTTAATTCTAATTATCTTGAGTCCACCTATAGTTCATGTAATACATCTAGTGGTTAGCCTCAGCTTTTTCATGCCGTGCTGTGGATAAGGAGGTTGCTGGTTACCTATGGCCGCATTTTGAACAGCTGTAAAATATAGTGCTTCCCTCGTCGGCGCTTCTCAGCTGCATCTCGGCCCAAGTGACTTCCTTTGCATCGCACTTCTCACAGTCTACCTGGATCGTCCTGCTTTCGCGCTCCTGCGTGGCCAGCACCTGGACTTGGGATCTCTTGAAGCGTAGCTTCGACGGGAAATTGCTGGAAGTTGACACTATCTCCTTCGTCTGCGTGAGCAGCCTGTCTTTTTGGACGGCAAGGTTATATTAGTTAACTAGTTTTAATGTGCCTGACAACGACTGCACACGGGCAACCAACTTGTATTCAGTTCGCCACAGATGTCGCATTGTATAGTTTCGCTGGCTAGTTCGTCGAGAATCATCCCACAGCTATCACAGAATTGAGGAGCCATGGTACTGTGAACAAGGCAGATGAGGGATGAGTATAGAGAGTATATAGACCAAGTGTTTTGTGTGGAGTTGAGGCTGCGAGTTAAGTTAAACTACTCCGTATCTAAAGTTACACAACTTCGCCGCCAAAACCCAAACAAAGCCACGTTTGTCGGCTGACGGGAAACTCTCAACTCTATCTATATTAACCAACCAGCCAACCTGGATGCTGAAGGCACCAAGATAACTTTGGAGTGATTTGCAGATCCTAAAATTTTACGGTCCGGATCGGCTCCATCCGGGCCATAAATAAGTACCTCAAAAGACGTCAACAGAGAAGTAAACAACAGCAAGTGGCTTTTATCATTAGAAAAAGCATTCCTCACGCCTCTAAGGGCATTATAATTAGCCACCAAGAGATATCGGGTTTGAAGGGCTTCCATCCAGCTGGATATCACCTCCAAAGATTACGTGTCTCCTGGTATAGCGTCGCTTGGAGTGTGGCTCTCCTAGGAGAACTACGCTGCCAATATACCGGGGGTGACGTTTTCCAAGGTGGAATATCGAGGATACCATGTATGGACATTGTTGCTTCCCCATGGTAAATGCATTCGATCAGGAGCTTATTGATTACGAAAAAGGATATCCTTGGTGGGTTGTACCGAATCATGCGCCATGTCGAGATCATCTGGCTCGACATACAGAAAAGCGGCTAGTATCTTCTTATCCCTCGCCCAGGAGGTTACCCGGAGTCGCAGCACTTTCAGGAGATCGGGAAGCAAGTTTACTTGGCCATGCCTATACTTTCCCCAAACGTTGCGGATAATCCGAGATACTGTCAGGTGGCCATTGCTGATGCTATAAGACCAGCCGACCTGCGAAAGTGTCGCCAATGGTGTTAGAACCTGGTATTCAAGCTCTTTCAGCGCTAGTTCAGAGCTCCTTGGGTCTTTCAATATGACTTGTACTTTTCCACCGCCTCGACTACTTGCAAATAGCCCTGCGGCGGTCCATCCACGGGTGAACTAAGAGGACAGGGCTATCGCAATCGCAGGAGTCCCATCATCTTTCCAGGTAAAATCAGCAAGCTCCTTATCATGCACCATAGCAAAAGCAGCTTGGATATAGTTGTCCAGCATCTTATCCATCGCTTTCTGCTTTTCTACTCTTCCGCTGGGCAGACATATTACATCCCATCGGATGCCATCGCGCCCTAACTTTTGGGCAATCCTCACAAAATATTCAGCGAGGCAGGAGTTCACAACTTCAGGTTCGTTAACCCGATTCCAGTTCCTTCGCTCCAAATGTGCGAATCGGGTTTATGGTCCTGCCAACAAAGATGATTCAGTTCCTATTCCTTTCAAAAGGGACAGTTTCCAGCCTCTAACATCCCAGGCCGTATACACGGGTGGTTCCCGAGGGTATTTTCGTCAGTTCATGCGACGAAAATTCAATCTTAGGGCACTCTCGCCTCGAAGTCTTGTTTAACGTGGTAGACCAGCTAGAACTGTGCGTCTGCGTGATATTTGTACTATTATAACCTGCAAAATAGCACATTTGGTTCATACAGTTAGAGCGCGTTCCGAGCCTTTGACGGAGAAGTCTGCCCTGACGAGATCGTTTATGATGGCCACAAGGTCCAGGGTCTGGTTACCACCTGAAACGAACAAGTTCTAGAGACAGTTTTGGCAGATCCCTAGCTTTGCTATCACAGCTCCATTTTTTAGCGTTGGGTATCTTTTGGAAAAGGATATTGTAGTAGATTCCATAGACAAAGGGGCCATATTTAGCTCTATCTAGCGTAGGAGAGCCGCAGCCCAGTCGAAAATCGCAATGACTCTACCAATGTCTATACAAGGTATCTGACCTTTGATTTCAAGGCAGTAGTTGCTGTCCTATCTTTTCGTAATGAACTCAAATATATCTAGCACAGTGTCTGCATCCAAAAGTCCGACTGGTGTGCTTGGATCCCCCAGCCTTTTCTGAGTGGCAACCCAGCATGCAATAGTTGTGATCATGTATTAGCAAACCGGCATCCAGTCACAGAGCGGCATTCACTTCCTGATTCTCGCAGTTCTTTTTACGGCATTCATGGAAGAGGCAAGTTTGGAGCCGTGAGCTAGAGCAGAATTCGCCGAGGGTAGCTCGGAGAGTGTTCCCAGCGCAGTGCCAGAACTGTATCTGCGATCCAAGCCAATTTGAGGCATCAAAGAATGCATCAGGCGAAATTCTCCCTTAACCTCATTTCCTGCTTCTCGATGAAGAACTGTTTATTGGAACACATCGTCTGAGGAGCGTTTTCTCAAAGTATCGGGGAGTGAGATGGCATGAGGAGAGAGGTTGTTACCCTGAACTCCTGCTGGCCCGGCGTATAGAGCATGTCAGGAACTTGGTCTTCTGGAGAGGTGCCGCACATCCCGCTTCTCCTCTGACAGCCGTTTGCCAGAGGGGCGAACAGTAGGTAAAGGGCATTTTTGATATCTGCCTTTCACTACCTCCTTGTTGCCCTCTGGATGAAACGAGGGTAAAGTCCGATGGATGCGCTGGAAGAGGCTCTTTGCTATTATGCCTGGGCTGGTGACGGAGCCCATATTCACCCATATATATCTGATTCTGCCCAAACTCGTTACCAGGGACTGGTTTAGTTTCAAGGCAAACCTGAAGACGGAACGCTATACCACGCAGCGCGGTTCCCGCCGTGCTTGCTCGACTCTGTTATGGCCTTGAATCTAGAGGACATTCCGGTTCGACAAGACAGCCGAAACACCAGGCCATATTGAAGCATTCTGACAACCGCATAGGTGGAAATCAACGAGCTGGAAGACAAAGACCCCCTACTTGTCTGAGTTTCGTCATCCAGATAGGCATTTTATGAGTGGCTCAGAGAACCGCTGGAGGATATTTGTCCTGAAGGGCTGTATGTGGCCGCAACGACAAAGAAAGTAGCACATCTGCGCGACAGAAGGGTCCTGGTATCAAAGTAATGGCTTCTCTTCTTCTCTTCTTCTCTTCTTCTCGTTATGTAGATAGATGCGCGGTCAAAATACACAAAACGTACGTACTCACGTGATCATCCGTCGGCAAACTGCATAGGGGAAAAAGACGAACGACGAGATGAAGATAGAAAAGAAAGAAAAGCAACAAGCTCAGCGATGATACGATGAATGCAAGCAGAGTAAACTGGCTGGCGAGACGAAGAGTCGGACTGGCGATGCGACTGGGCCCAAATCACAACTAAAACCTGCAGCGTCACTGTCGCAGGCCGGGATGCTTTGCTTTGCTCAGCGGTTGCTATGCTACGGCTACCAACAGCACAGCGACGAGCGTCTCGCGGCGTAGCTTCGTGGATGCAGTTCAGCCGTCTGGAAACATCGTCCGTCTTCCGATAGGGTCCCCCTGGAAAAGGGAAAGAAAGACATGGACCAAGAGCTGCCTCGCTCGGCGGCGGGAACCAGGGTGTCGCTGGAATAGAGTAATTCGGGTGGTTGGGCGTGGCTGGGACGATAAGAAGATGGCTGGCAGAGCGACGGCCGCACCATCTACAAAGACCAACCTGCAAGCCTCGAGTCTTTCTCCAGCTTCATGTCTTGTCTTCTTTTCTTCTTTCTCTCCCATCGTGGTCCGTTCATTAATTGACGCTCACATACCATATAGCAATCGCTCTCTTCCCTCTCCGGAGCTGGCCAGCCATCTCGATATATCCCTGGCAGCTTGCGATACCTTGATTGTTTACCTCCCCCCGTGAGGCTCGTTGGCAGCGTGGTCACCGGCCCGCAGAAGCAGAAGTAAAATAACACACAGCCAGCGCCGGCAATGTTGGCGAAGACGATGGGTAGGGCTTCAGTGCCCGTTCTCGCTCTCTTGCTACAGCTCCAGCTTGTCGCAGCGTCGCCGTTTTCTACCCCGTCGCCTACCAAGTCACTGGCGGCCCGAGAGTGTACTCCATGCGGTTACTACGGACAGGCCTGCTGCACATCCGGCGAAGAATGCACCACCGACTCGAATAACCAGGCCGTGTGCAAGCCTGTGAAGGCTGGCAGTGGTCAATGGGAATACTTCACCACGACCTACGTCCAAACCGACTTTGTCACTGTCACCTCTACTGGCAGCAGACCGATCTCCCAGCCGACGGGCCAGCCACAGTGCAAGGCCGAGATAGGAGAAACAATATGCGGCAGTATCTGCTGTTCGGCGGCTCAGGCATGTAACGAGCACCTTGTATGCGTTCAAGCGGGCGGCTCTCCATTCCCTACCACCGGACCGGCTCCTACTCCTCCGACTCGACCGACTAGCACCAAGGGCGTCACTGTCACTACTATCCCGGCCACCACTACCGTCCCATTCATCCCCGCGGTAGGTACCGATGGCAGCAGCGTCATCGGTATCACCAAGGGCAGCGGTGGTCTGAGCGGTGGAGCAATAGCCGGTATCGTCATCGGGTCTATCGCTGGTGCTCTGATACTCATCTTTATCTGCATCTGCTGTTGTGTGGGAAGCTGTATTGACCGGGTACGAGGCATCTTTGGCATCGGCGGCCGTAAACCAGCCAGACACTCTAACTACACTGGCTCGTCCTCCTACTCCTCTCACCACGGTTGGTTCGGCGGCGGCGGGTCAAGGGTCAGCTCAGAGAAGCATAGGAAGAAGAAGGCCGGCTTCCTGGGTCTGGCCAGCCTGGGCGTCGTCATCGGCGCCATCGCCCTCTGTCTCGGGCTCGGCCGCAAAAAGGACGACAAGTCAACCACGTACTACACCGGCTCGTCATACACATACACCTCGAGCAGCAGCAGCAGCAGTTCTTCCGGCAGGCGGACAGAGCGGTCTTGATATGCTGTTGCTCGCCTCTTTTGCGACACTTTTCTTCCCTCCCTCCAGCTTCTCAATTAATGTTTCCCACGCGATCTCGATGTCCATGTCTGTTATATGAATTATTTTATGGGTGCACACTTCTGGCTTTCTTCTGGTTTTTCTTCTGTGAATATGGCTGGGGGCTATGTTAAAATCTGGTGTTTCTGGTACATACATAACTGGTGACGACGTCCTCGTCTCTTCCCGTTAATCTGCTGTTTAAACGATCATGTATATGGCTTTCCTTCTTCCCTTCGTCTTCCTCCTCTTCCATGTCCTTGTTCTATTGTGTATACAAGAAGCTTTTTATAGTGAGAAACGAGTAAACGCCTTAGTCAGCAGCTGAGCGAATCCCCACCCGCCTTTTCTTCTTCAAC
Organism: Nannizzia gypsea CBS 118893; assembly: GCF_000150975.2. NCBI lineage: Eukaryota > Fungi > Ascomycota > Eurotiomycetes > Onygenales > Arthrodermataceae > Nannizzia > Nannizzia gypsea. Next base: position 3,150,149 of record NW_003345199.1, on the reverse strand, counting down.
CTCAACGTCAACTTCAACTTCAACTTCGGCTTTCTCCCTCTTTCAAGACACACTTCTTTGCTCTCCCTGGCCTCGCATAGCTGTCGCACTCCCGGCATTTATTACCGCGCGCCTATATTCGCCCTCTGCTTGAAGCTCTGTTCCAGGACGATTCGCTTCTGGGGAAGTTCCCCAGAGTGAGTCCCTTGTTCTCGTCTCTCGCCATGCTGCAGAGTCAAGCTCCGCACGTCTTCTCGCACCAGCACCAATATCCCCAGGCCGACTCTTCGTGGGCCCAGCAGCACCAACAACACCATCAGCAACACCAGCAGCAACATCAGTCCCATCTCCAGTCGCAGCAGTCGCAGCAGCACTCGTCGTTCGCCGCACAGCATGCTCAGGCGCACGCTCAGGCCGTGGCCGCGGCGGCAGCTGCCCAACACCAGCAACAACAGCAGCAGCACTATGGCCGTATGGGCATGAGTGGTGGCGTTAATAACAACTCACAGGCTCCCGGCGGCCAGGACAACGGCAGCGGGGCCTCGGGAAACATCGACAACGGTGTCAGCGAGGAGAACAGGAAGGTTCTCGTCTGGGTTGCCGAACTTCTGGACCCCAACCGACGAGAGTCGGCTCTCATGGAATTGAGTAAGAAGCGAGAACAGGTGCCGGAACTCGCTCTTATTATCTGGCATTCATTTGGTATGGACAGTCCCTTTCTCCGTTACCCTCGGACACACACCGGCCGTGTCTTGGATATACACATTATATGCTTACATTTTATTTAGGCGTCATGACATCCCTTTTGCAAGAGATTATCTCCGTCTACCCGCTGTTGAACCCGTCACAGCTTACTGCAGCTGCTTCGAACCGAGTATGCAATGCTTTGGCCCTGCTGCAGTGTGTAGCATCCCATAACGAGACCCGGACTCTATTCCTAAATGGTATGCACAAATCCAGCTTCTATCAATAGTGTTAAGAATCACCAACCAGGCTAATACTATCGTCTAGCCCATATACCTTTGTTCCTTTACCCCTTTTTAAACACAACCTCCAAGTCCCGTCCTTTTGAATATCTCCGCCTCACCTCTCTCGGCGTTATCGGCGCCTTAGTCAAAAACGACTCGTCTGATGTCATCAACTTCCTCCTAACCACCGAGATCATCCCTCTATGTCTCCGAATAATGGAGACCGGATCAGAGCTCAGCAAGACTGTGGCTATATTCATCGTTCAAAAGATCCTCCTTGATGATATCGGCCTGGCCTATATCTGTGCCACCTATGAACGCTTCTATGCCGTTGGGACAGTCCTCAGCAACATGGTCACTCAGCTTGTTGAGCAGCAAACCGTCCGGTTACTAAAGCACGTCGTCCGCTGCTTCTTGCGGTAAGTCCTCGTAGAGAACTCCGTTAGCTTGATACATCCACTAAACTAATACTTTAATTTAGACTCAGTGACAATAACCGGGCCCGCGAAGCCCTTCGTCAATGCCTGCCAGAACCCCTTCGCGACGCCACATTTTCATCTGTCCTTCGTGACGATGCTGCTACTAAACGATGCCTTGCGCAGCTTCTCATAAACCTGTCTGACAATGTTGTCGATGGCTCCAGCGCCGGTCCTGGAATGTGAACTTTCTGCTTCAACGAGAAATATAAAACGGGAAAAAGTGAACCCGAATAATCTGGATAATGTGGGATATAAAAAACGAAACAACGCCCTCGTCTAATCACCTAATAATGTCCCCGGTTCGAGTCTCAGAAACAAACGGGCGAAGAAAGAAAAAGAAAAAGAAGTCAAAACTGGGAAATGATGAAAAGAACGAAGAAAGAGGAAACGAAAAAGAAAAAGATTAGTAGGTACCATATCTTTTTTTTACCTTGGGGTCTTGTTTTTACTCCAGCGTTCATCATATATGCCTTTTTTTTTCTTGTCTATGTTTTTATATGTTTTCTCAACGACCCCCTTCCCCGCTTGTTCCCCTACCTACATACCCAAATACATATCTCAACAAGCCCGCTTTTATGCCCACAAATTTCTTGCCATCTATCTGGATATCCTCCTGGGGCCTGCATTGCTTCTTTTTACCACATTGTTATATCCTCTTTTTATCCTCTTCAGGTCGTTTCTGGCGCGCGAGTGTTGTGGAATGGTAAAATCGGGTGGAAGCTTCGGTGTGCGGCAATCATTCAACGGGGATATCTGCATCTCTTGCTTACCTCTCTCTATGCTTTTTTTTCCCATATTCACGCATGTTGTCCATTCTGGTCACTGGAGCTAGGGAGGTCGGGATACGTGTTTTTCTTTCTATCTCTCCTTTTCTGTTTTCATGTCAGCCCCTTTTTCGTCTTCTCACTGTCACGATATCATGGATTAGAAGAGCATGCCCTCCCCTTCCCTTCGTATTTGATTTCACCTACTTGCAGACTCGTCCTTTGCCTTATTGTTACCTTCACCTTCAACGCGCCTCTCGAGTGCAACATCCAAGCAGCAGGCGGATTTTATTATCTACTGTATTATTTACTCTGCTTCTCCTGTGCATCTTTATCGTTACCCGTTAGCCCCTGGATACTCAGCTACCTGTCTCTACCATCACTGTACTAGAACCCCCTGGTCTACAGGACTGCTCCCTTGATGTCTACTACGAAAGAGCTATCTATTATCATTATCCTCATCCTCATCGTCGTCTTCTCGTGCCGTCTTCATCGTCATCTTCATCATTTCGTCATGCATCTCGTTACATAAGCATCACGTGCCCTACGCGTCTCTTTTCGTTTCGCCGCAAAAATCAAGGATCGGCTTTTTTTTCCCTTGAGACGCTCGCGATGTTTTTTACTCTTTCATGCTTCGACTCTTCGTCGTCAATATCTTCGCGGTATCTCTCGTTGTATCCCTAGACACGGCCGTCCTCCTATGATAAGAGAAAAAGAGTTAGAAAAAACACCCGGCGTGACGTGAGAACTGCTGTTTGCTGGATCCCAGCACTAGTGACGTCCATACCACGACGAAGCCCAGGCTCCCCGGATCGTATCGCATCGCATTCCCCATCGCGACTCGCAGACTGAACCCGACACCCACCACCGACAAAGAACCCAGTATGGTGTCGCGTAAGCGTGCCAGGGAGGAAACCGAGCCTCAGAGCGCCCCAGAGCCCCAGGAACATGGCCTTCTTCATCAGCTGCGGAACATGTGGGAGTTCCCGAACTTGATGCAGTACATATATACATTTGGCAAGCCGATGAAGCTTGATGATGATATTGATATAGAGGTATGCATGGTTCTCGCGTAGCTCTGTACCATGGACAGATAGCGTAAACCCGTTGCTCCTTTCTCCTTATTCATTAGGGGCGTCCGTTGTCTACCCGGGTAAAAAGTACAAGCTCATATATTAATCAGTATTGCTCCATAGGAACTCGAGACAGAGTGCCTTAAACCTGGACACTCGGAGAGGCTGCTCAATATCGGCCTCAATCTTCTCAAATTTGTCTCCTCCCACCGTGGTCTCAAGTACGATCCCTTCCCAAACGCTCTCCGTTTGTCAATACTCTAACCTCGTGTACTCTCCTTAGCTACGACAATTTTGAAGAGTACACACGGCGGCAGTACCTCGCGAAAGCGCCTCTCCGCAACCCATTTGGAGACGATGAGGTCCCATTAAAGTTTCACCAACTAGATATCTTCCAGAGAATACGCGTTTTACAACAGCTGTCCGCATGGACCCTCTGGAATCCGGATCGGTTTCGAGAGCGCATGGGAGAAGTTAAAGAATCAGAACAATTACAATGGGTATGCTTTGCGCATCCTTGGTTTTGATACAATCAACGGGATAACTAACCATGTGCCAATGACTTCCAGAGAATTAATGAAATCGGATATGACCGTGATGAACACCAATATTATGTCCTTGATGATAATCGTCTATACCGTCGCATAGAACCTCAGATTCCGCCCGAGAGACCTGTGAAACGGAAAGCAAACAGCAGGAAAGGTCGAGCTGGCGTCCGCGCATCAAAACGGAGAAAAGTTCTCGATACCCCCGATGAAACCGATGGTCAGGAGGATGAGGCTGATGCTACCCCATCAGCGTCAAAGGGTAACCGAGACTACGAATGGGAATGTGTTGCCATCACATTGAATGACTATAACATATTCATTGACTCGTTAAAAAAATCGAAGGACCTAAACGAACAGGCTCTGCATGAGCGCCTCGTGGAAGATGTATTGCCTGTCATTGAAAAAGTAGAGGAACTACAGCAAAAGAAGGCTCTACGCAGAGAAAAGGAGCTAGTAGCCCTAGAAAAACTAGCCACTGCAAAGAGATCTAGTAGAATTGCTAGCAAACAAGACAGAATACGCCAGGAACAACAGGCAGCAGAGGAGGCTAAACAGCGGGAAACTGAACGGATTGCTGAACAAAAGGCCAAGGAGAAGGCTCAGAAAATTGAAAAGGAGCGTCAGTACCGCTTAATGACTCGTGAACAACGCCTGAAAGATCGTGAGGAGAAGAGGAAACAGCAGGAAGAAGAGCTGGTTCGTCTGACTGAAAAGGCCAAGCTGGCTGACGAAGGTGAAGCGAGATTGTCACGCCGGAATTTCAATGCTGAGCTGGAAAAGCGGCAGAAGGGTTTGGAGAAGCTCGAGGTTGAAGATTGGACATTCGACTGTTCTGGTTGCGGTATTCATGGAGAGAACCTGGTATGTATACACCAACCCCAATTACTTCCTTTTCCCTTTCCTAGATTTTTCGATGTACTAAACTGTACACCTCTAGGATGATGGATCTCACAGCGTTGCATGCGACAAGTGCAATGTGTGGCAGCATAGCAAATGCCTTGGTATCCCCCAAGAAGAGGCAGAGAAGGACGACTTCCACTTCATATGCAAGGACTGCCAGAAGCGCATTGAAGAAGCCAAACGGCCCAAGATTCCACCGTTGAAGTTTCGCATTACATCGTCAGCCTCACCTCCTTCCAAGAGAGAGTCTCAGCCTGAAAATGGCTCCGTTTCCACCAAGAATCAACTCACTAGCAACCAGAACGCTCCTTCAATCCAGCAATTTCGCCCGGCCCCAATGGAGCCACGCCTATTTACATCAAATCCTCCACCTGTTGCATCTCATCAGATATATGTTCAAAACGGTGCTCCTCCCCAACCGACATATCCACCCGCCTCTCAGTCAAATGTTGCTACCCCTTATGGGCGCCAGCCTGCGACCACTCACCCCCTACCTCAAGCTTCAATCCCCAGAAACATGATGTCCTCTTTCAGTAGCCAGCGTCCCACCTCTTCTGGCTCTATACCCAGCAATTTCCCTTCCCCAGTCCAGAATCGGCCATCTATGTCCCCAACTCAAGGCAATGGAGATGTTGGCCCGCTTGCCGGGTTCCCACCCGCTCCCGTCCCAGCTCCTGCTACCGCCACACCTTCTCCTGGAACAAATGGCACATATCCAGGTACTCCATACAATTGTAACGCTAATGGATACTCTCCATATTCTTCATTCCAACTTCAGCAACCACCCCAACAGCAGCAGCATCAGAGCCGCTATCAGGGGCCACAGCAACAGCTCCAGCGACAACAATACCGCCCATCAAGTCAATCCCCAAGTGCCTCTTTCTCATCCGCGACCTATCCTCAAACTTCTTTTAGCCAAACGCCTCCATCAAACCGTTACTCTCCTGGAATTCCTATGTCTGGACTTAGTCCTACAAAACACTCCCCTGCCCGTCCGGCTTCTTTCAGCGAAGTCAGTGTTCAGCCAGTTGTTCCCCCTGTGCAGAGGCTACAACCTAGCCCGAAGCTGATGGGTAGGGCATCTCCGGACGCTCCTATCCCAGCTCCCGTGAAATCCATGGTCCCAGAGACAATGCCGACAAATAATAGAATGCCGCAACAACAATATCCCGCTGGAAAATTGAATTATTCTACACCCTCATCTACACATCCGATATCATTCGAACAAAGGCAACCAGAGTCCCAAGACCAATGTTCCCCTAGAAAATCCGGTTGATAGAACATCATCATGACTATAATTACCACCACCAGTGTACATTTTGCATTCCACGAAATCTCGGACACACCGCATTAATAGGTAAATCTCTACCACCGATGGACGTCCTTGGAATCCCTATACTTTTTGGCCTCTGTATTATTACATCTCTTTGCTGGGCGTTCAAGGATACAACTACGTTTCTGAATGGCTTCTATCTTATACATCCTGTGCCACTACTTTTTCTCCCTGTGAATCCCTTTTCAATCGAGTACCCTTCCGGTATTAACCCAGGTATATGGTGGAAAATTAACGTATGATTATAAGTGTATCCCTCACATATGTAAGTACGAGATTTTTTTATACGCATATAAAGTTCTTGTCAACGCTTCATAACCTATACTTCAGAAAATATGCGGACTTGTTCTAGCTTGCTGTTATCTCGCCTCGTCCGAACTCGTAAAAACTGGGCAAGGTTCGATATGTTCATTTTTTTGGTATAGAATAACCAACTCCAGCTAACATATTTTTACAATCCCTGACCCAACTCTTAACTAATTTCATATTTATGAACTCGGACTAATCCATTAACAGTTCGACCTTGAAGGGAATCTCACTATCGGGTAGTTAATGGCGTATGCTTACACCGTAGATTAAATGGAAATATCAACTTGTTAACATCTCAATGTCCCGCGACATTAAATCCGCACTGATTGGCTTGGAGGATCCGATACGAAAAAAAGCCTCAGGCGCGCCAGCTTGGCTGGAAATTGATGTGTATCGGGAATTTCTCCACGAAGTTAACCCAGGGAAGAATGACGAGGAACAAGTACATTAGTAATTTACAGCAGAACAAGTGCATTGTTTCAATCCGGGGCCATTCACGAGTTCATGTCAGGCTTATCTAGTTAACTAAATAAAACTCATGCGTTGGTTGAGAGAAATACCTCCCTCATCGCTTTAACGACTATACAGTTCACCAGACGGATATTACATTCATTATGTGATTACATCACTTATTACGTACGGGGTACTCCGTGCAGGGTATTCATCCCAAGGCATTCGTTCTGAGACGTGTTCCCCCTAGACTCGCTAACTACTCCAACATCAAGTTGGTTAATGAAGAGGCCGGATTGGACGACCGGCGCTAGGCCGAAGTCGGACCGCTGTCCAATTATTGGATTATCCCGTCCCAAGGAAATAAGTGGCCGTCGGGCTGACTCAAGCATTTCTCCCTGCCAGCGCGGATGGAAAAAGACGAAGGATAAAAAGAAATTAAGCCACCGAGAAAGGACGCAAAACGAGATATTTTTCCTGGGCCCGAGCGCTCAGCCTGCGCGAGAATATGGAAGCGTGAAGCCTACGTAGGTAGGGAAAGATGTAGCAACGGGGAGGCTTGCCAAGCAAGCGAACGAAGTCGGTGACGAGTATCGGCTCAAACATGTCGTTGAAGGTAATCACACAGTTGGCGAAACTACCAAGTCATTTGGATGCACAGCGGTCGCGACTCGATCGCGGGACTATCGAAGAACTAGCACATATGCCTTGCCATAGTTACTCCATACAGCGAAACACAAATAGCGAGATTGCGGAAAGAAGAGGATACCCGTCATTTATCTAAATATTAGATATCAGACATCTCATACAGACACGCAGAACAGAGATTTTGCCTCATTTTCAGATTCATCCCAAGCACAAAGCCTAGCAAACTTCTGCCGGGCACTTTCGTACGTCTACGCCGCTGGTAGGGCCTAGTGTTTTATGGTAGGTATGCGCGGAGAGGGAGGGGGAAGGTAGATAGGATTCCTTCTGGTGACGATGACGTGTATCGCCAACCGGGTTACTTGGTTCTTCATCGGGTATATCAACACAGATAACTATATAAGAGGCAACCCTAGGATAGCTTCGATTTGCCTAGTCTGGGTAGTTTGACGTGAGACAGCAGCTTAAGCAGCAGGATGTCATATTAAAGTAAAGTGGCAGCTGCACCCCCGTTAGTGACGGCGGAAGAAGTATACCATCCACAGCTTGAAAATGCAGCGCGGTAGAACAAAATTGACCTGGAGACCTGTTCGACAGAGTAACACCAGAGCTATCTTCCGCCCCATAGCACACGCTGTATTTATCATCAGTCAAAGCAGGATACCTTCGAGTCCATAATACGGACTGTGGTGGCGAACTGCTTGTGTAAGGTGTATATTTAGCAGCTATATGGGCCTAGATGATTCGGGATACACGGGGTAGCTCGGGCGATGACGTTCTGTGGGGGGCAAGTGTGCCTTGATATACTCCGAGTGGTGTAGGAGCGCGCGTACGAGAACCACGTTCCGGGACACAGTGAGAACAATTGTCATACAGCAATGAGCTGTACGCTGTCCTCCACGCTCCGAAACATCCACTTGTCATGGAAAAAGCCGGCTGTACCGCAGAGACGCCTGTCCAAGTCCAAGATGCCTGTTCCCTGCCTCATGCTCGCCATCATCACGTAAAAACCCCTCGTGCAACCAGAGGAGAGTTATTCGGCCATTCTGTCCAACTTACAGAAGCCCAGCGGCCACGAGTCAGCAATAACTTGTCTTGGTTAGTGATGTCCCCTGAGATGGCTGTCGAGCCTTTCGTGCGTCCTTGGAGTTGTTTGTCCCTTGAAGACTTTTGGCAACTTGATTGACGTTGAGGTTGGCTTCTGCGCTGCTGACAAAGATGGTTTTGGGCTATCCCAAAGTGGTAGTTAATCCGTAAAAGCTAGTTAAAGTATAAGATAGCCTCGTTTATATTTCAACCTCTTCTCATCAATTCGCCAACCGCCGACGTTGAGTCGCAACACGCCGTTCGCGTTGGATTGGGCGTCTGGGTTAGCCCAATCACGGAAACGTATTATTCTGATCTTGCTCCTCCAGCTGGCCTGTCAGGCTTGCTGGCTAACTAGTTATTAACCAAATGACTAGCTAGTTATCGCGCCCGATTTTCAACCATTCCACATACTCAACACACCAACATCTAATAGGACCAAAAAAGGTCGTAATGGCTCCTACCTAATGCTTAGGCCTGAGTTAAAGATGTCCGTCTCGCTGACTGTTGACTGGACTGGACTGGTGCGAAGACGAACCTTCACCCATCCGTCGCGGCTGGTGCGACTGCTTGGGCGTTGGGATCCGCTGAGAGGGCTTACCCGGAATCCACTACCAGATGCTTGGGAATACTGTCTTAATTACTGAATCTGAAATGGTGCCACTTTCCCTGGATTTGAAATAATCGTTTTCGATGACCGGTTATTACGGACTTTGGTTTGTGGTATGGCAAGCAACAGATAGGCAGCATCTCCACCCGCAGATGGATTGATATAACGACCGAAAAGATGAGACTAGATAATTTCCGGAACTAAATCAACTCGCGACGCGTTTGACAGAGACGCAAGCTACCATTTCCTGGGCGAAGATGCAATATTAACGGCTTCCCCTGCAGCGTTTCCTACATAAGACAGGTAGATCATACCCAACAGAGCCATACAAACGTACCTGATTCTAATTGAGGATAAGAAAGCTTATCTTGCTTTAACTGGGCACCTTGCACCGCATTAGAGCTGCAAAGCTGATCCTCTGTTCCCGGAATTGTGGCCCATTCAATCCCAAATCCGCGGCAAAGACGGTTTGAAGACAAACAAGCGTACATCTACTAACTGGAACAAGGGAGAACTTGACACCTCTTATTTTCTTATCATGCCCAAGCCACCTGCGCCTGACTGCCCCAAACTGTCGGGTTGTCATTCCAAGAATGATAATACCCATAGTGTCTACAATACCAGGCAAGAACAGGAGGAGATGCACGTGTGGGTACAAGGCTGCCGCAGATGTATATCATTTTAGTTAACTTGCGAGATCGACTATAACTGGCCTGAATTTCTCCGCGGCTCTGAGCTGTAATACCATTTTACCTGCATATTTCATACCTCTGGGTTGGCCAGCGTCCTATGGTTACAATTTGAGCATTACCTTCGTTCCACCTATATCAGCCATTCAGTATAGCCTGTAACATGACTGAAGGTCGCCGGATCAGGATATTACTGTACGGGATCTTACATCTGGTATGTCTCCTGATTTTTACACTAAGATGCATGACCGCCGCATCTGACAGCATTTTCAATGAGCACATCACCTACCCGGTAGTGATTGACTACTTAGTTCTGTTCCAGTCAATGAGTGCTTCAAGTATGCATGAAGCAGATATGAGGAATTGGAGAAACCTCCGGTATTAGTGCTATCCCCGGTAACACCTGCCATCTTTCTAAAGTTGAGGGTTCTAGAAGGGCAAGATCACTGCAGTTGAAACTCGACTTACCTCTGCCAGCATGCCGGCCACCTGTAATGCAATGCATACAACTGGGCCGGGTGACTACTGGCCATACCCCTTTGATATGAACGATGCTGTGAAACTTAGCCTCATGTCATCCTCATCCTATACGTTGAATTTCTTCCCCCTGGGCCGTGACATCCACTGTACACCGCAGCGCTTGGTAGCGTCTATTTTAGTACGGATGTTCCACGTAAGGTCACTTAAGTGGCCCCCTCTTACATCCCCGTCCAATCAAGAAATTTCCCTGTACGTTGGGCCATGACAGCAAGTCAGAGGCACTCTTACAGAAACTAAGGCGAATACTTTCGCCTATAATGCCACTTATAAGCTGTCTTAGCGTTCGGACTGTTACCATTCAAGATTAAATCTGACACCGGGCCCGACCGAAAATTTCAACTAAGTCCCTGCAGTTGGGTTTACAATATTGGGGGAAATATTGAAGGTCTTTTCAAGTCCTGGAAGAAATGCGAGTGGCCCATTTTTATTGCAAGTAGGTACAAGGTACTCCGTACATCCGAAATTGTTGAATAGTTAATCCTCACCAACTGATTTGAAAGTGTAGTCCATTTCTCTCTGGGAGGATCGAGTATCTAGGGCAATTTCAAAGATTTAATCCCGCGAATGGCTGTCTCAAGCTTAATTTTCTACTGGTCAGTTTCATGGTAACTCTCTCGCCGCCACAATCTGATTGCAAGAAAAATTTAAACAATCTGCGAATGGGGTTTTGAAGAAGTTACGTTGGGGGCGAAAACATTTGCCCACTACGGAGTACCTCACTTGCAGCTTCTCTACCATACTAGTTGATTGACGTTCAACGGGGATACAATACTCGAATTTCCCCGGGTCCAGTACCATGGCTCGATAATTGCATGATGATTTTCTATCTTACGCACGACAGGAAATCGAAGACAACAACTAAGGGAATTACATGGTTGGCTGGCGATACCCTTTAACAGGATCTCAAGATCTGTCGGCATCCTTCTCTGCTAGGGTCTTCAAATCTCTAGTGCATACACAGGGTGCGCATGCACTCAATAAGATGCGGAATCTAGCAGATCATTCCGACTTGCGGCATTTTCCTAGTTTTTAGCCGGGGGCTTGATGGTCACTGTTTCATTCTAGTTAAAAAAAAACGCCATCCAACATTTCAAGCCTTGCATACGTTGGATACTGCGTACTGGGCCCGCCAAACGAAATTTAAGCATCGACATGGATTGCGCTGAAGAATCAACTAAATTGCTAGATATCTCAACGCTTTCAATGATAATTTAGAAGTACTCTCATCTCGCATTTGGCAGGGTATATAGTTAAGTATTGTTCATATCGGTAGCTTGTGCATCGGTCATTAAACTTACAGGCAGCTGCAAGTCATCATGCAATGGGGTGTATCGATGGAAGAGGCTTCGCTGATGTGAAAGCCTTCGGTTGCGGCGTAGGCTTCATACCAAGAAGCTTCAGGCACCGCCTCCTTCTATTAATAATTTGTATCATGATTGTGGTCAATCTATCAAACGTCTCCATCTATGATAGACCTGGCTTCGATTGAGCCATCCTGCACCCTGCATAGCCAAAAAGCAGTACTACCCAGGGGTATACGGTGTGTATCAGGCCAGCGTTGCTATTACAAAGTATACTGACGTCTGCTCTATATGGCGCGTTAGCTTCATCATAACCAACCAAGCTACCATTTTTAGCCACCACACCAACTCGGACATCGAGAACCGGTTGAATTTTTGGTTGTAGTGGGACTTTACAGGTTGCTGATCATTTCACTACCAAGGAAAAGCTACGGCAGACATGAGAAACGAAATCCCGTACGATAACTAGTTAAACGACCCCTTGCAGCACTCCGACCACCACTCCGACCACCCAGTACACACGGGATTTGAAACGCCACAAGCAAACGCGACATGTTCAAAGACGCCATTGAATGGTGCGTCGAGGTACTCTGTATATAGGATGGGGGTGGGATAGCTATGGCTCCTGCCCCCAGGGTCGCTTGATGCCCCGTTATCCCTCTTGTCCGATAATACGCTGAGTGAAAGATGGCAACGTACGGAGTATTCTGCATAGTTATCACCGGTATACACAGACACGCAGATACTATGTATAGATGATGGCGGGAGGGAAACCGATAATGCAGCCGCATTTGTCAACGATCCGCTAAAGCGACATGTGGAGAGAAAAAACAACCCCGTGTCCGTGTAGTTATCGGATGCACAAGCAGCAGCAAAGGAGGGAAATTTCCTCATACTGAAGACTCCGTTAACCCTTTACGGTTTAATGGCATTCTTCGGACCCTCTTCCGAGACGGCAGAAGAGCATGGAAGCCAGCACTAGTGTTGGCATCGGCTGAAGCTAGGATTGAAATGGCAAGCCGAATGGTCCCTCCGCCGCCCAGGGAGGAGCTTTATACACATACGGTTAGTTGGAGGCCTAAGGGGCAGAGTTAGCGAGCAGCACAGAGCGCACGAACATACATACATAGTGCGAGCAAATAAGGGAAAGGGACTCTGGAACTAACCAACACTAACTAGTTTAACTAGCCAGAGGACTAAACCTCAACCTAACAGGGGATCGAGATTGACATCTGCGATGGAGAGCGAGGATGATGACAGGATCTAGACCAGAGCTGGCCCAATCTCAATTCTCGAATCGACCCAGCAGAACGGTCAAGCTGGGCTCTTTTGCTTAGTTAACTGTGCTTGCGAGTCATCCTCGCCTTGCTTTTTTTGTTGCTTCCCCAAGCCACGCTGATGAAATCATGGAGACACAGTCTGGGCGCTGGACTTGTAATGGCAGTCTGTAGCGAAGGACCTAGAGAAAGCTGGTTTCGCTGTGAAGACTTACCAATTAGGTATCTCGCTAGCACCATTGAGCGTGGTCTGGGGTGAGCAACTCGATCTGGAGCAGGTGGGCAATTCCCGACTCTGGGGATACGGGTTACATTGTTCTTCCCTTGGGAACTGGGGATTGTGTGATGGGGCTATTATTTGATGGAGACGGGGCCACCGAGAGCACCAAGGCGATGTCGAGCCGTCATCATGAGAACAATCTGTTCCTGCAAGGGGCCTTAGCGGAAAGAAAGGGGAGGGAGGATATACCTCAGCCGTCCTCTTTGGGCTACCGCTTTAGGAAATACATGGCTCCCTCCTCTCTCATCCAAAATATCACCAGAGTTGTCGACATGTCACTTTCGGATGCCTGCCTGCCTGTCGCTTTGATAGTATATCCATGCCCACCACCGCAGCAAGAGGCCTGCACCGAATCTCCGTTTGCCTACTGATCGATCGACTTGACAATTTTTATTCCAACCTACACCGGTTGGAAGCGTGGTGGATTAATCAGTTATGTTGTCAACCACCCTCCTCGGCGGAGCTGATGGGCGCTGCAAGTACAGCAGCTGCATCGAGCAGAAACAGTCTCTTCAAAGAAGCGCCGCGGAGCCTGTCCCTGGTCAAAGGGATACGGGGCAGAGGATGGCTATGTGCGCATTTGGCCTGTGTCTAGTTACCTGTCTCCGTCTTCACCTACTTAGGGCCAGGGGGAAGTGCAGGCAGTGCGGCGCGGTGAGGAACAGTTTTAAGGGTCACTAACGGCTCCCTACCTACCGCCCACCTGAATTTCTGCGTCCACTACTACTGGTATGGCTGGTCATCTGGCATAAATCACACCGACAGAGTGGTTGGGCATTGGCACTACGGTGAATAGAAGACAGATGGATCTCTACTCTTCAGCCCCGATGCCTGGTGTCTGGTCCCAGTAGTTGCGCCCTTGCTGGTCGTCTGGGACGTATATTTATTTACTAACAGGTCATATTTTTGCATCTTTTGCAGCAGATCGGATCTCCAGCCGGCATTTGCCAATTGAATCTAACAGTTACATGTTGGTGTCACACTCGAACTAGAAACCATCTCCATGGTTGACGGGTGTGTGAGCGCCAGTAAGCGCATCGGGGCCCCCGTTGGATTCCGCTGACTCAAATGCCAGTTCAGCGGCCCCCAAGCTCACTTAAGGTAGTGATATAACTAGCGGGGATATCAATTTCGGCTGCTTCGCTGCTAACTGCGATAAACCGCTTCAATTGCAGGCGAGAACATCGGGCGGTTCCGTCGACAGCGGCAGGGGCCAGAATGACTAGTTATTAAAAGCCTGAGTGAGGCAAATGATTAATTATGCTCGCTGTCAGTTTAATTAACACCACAGACAGCAGCCATCCCCACCGGCCTTGCATTCTCTCCACAGCTTCCGAAGCTTAGGGCGGGCAGATCACGAACGCACTGTTGCCTCATTATCCACCGCCACAAGGACTAACTAAACAGCGAAGAGAAACAAACAACATGGACCACTTTCTACTGCTCTGGGGGTCAATCTGTTACTGGCCGCCCGTCTTCACCTGTGGGGGCGCAGATTGAGGGGAGAACCGTGGGAAGAAAAAATAAAACACCAACAAACGGAGGAACGAATAATTATAATAGCGCAACCAAGGCAACGGTTATGCCCTGACCACCCCATCTGCGGCCGCCTGGACGGCCTCCGTAACTATCTAGACCCAGTCAATTAGAAAATGATAACTAATATCGTGACTGATATGCAGGGCCATTTGAGGCCCTCTAATCCCAAAACTAGTTTCCCCGAGCAAGAAGCCAGTCACAAGCGATGTGTGCTCGTTTGTCTCTGTCAACGCCGCAGCCAGCCAATTTTCTTGCCTCTCCCAGCCTGCATAATCACTGATTAACCGACTGGATTGGCAGCAGCAGCAGCAGGAAGAGGAGCAGCATCTGGATTACAGCCTCTGCCGGCTTCCGCATAATAAGTCTCAGGTCATCCGAAACAAGACCGGCCGTTTTCATTTCGCTCGCGGCGTCAATCCCCTCTTTGCTTCGACTCGGCGATATGCCAGGAGGAGAAAACTCTTCACTCGCCGAAGACAAACATTAGTCGAACTTATCCTGAGCATGAGCAGTAGAGGAAGGTCGCGGGAGGATGGAAAAAAGCCAAAACGAACATGTTAGCGACACACTAATAGTAGAACGCCAGGGTTGTCCTCTGCCTAGGCCGGATGATACGTATGGACGGCCGCGGAACTTTCATCTTTTTTTCCTCGCTGAACAGCAGGCCTCGAGCCCGCCACAGTGGAAGCCAGTCACGGCGCAGGGCTGGGTGTGATATTGAGGAATTTTGCATCCTAGCTCAGATAGGTTTGTCGATGTACTCTGTACCCACAACTCTCTTGCTCTGTTCACACACTCACTCTTTTCTTTTTCTTTTTTTTTTGGGGGGTGTTGGAAACACGTTTAGTTAATCCCGTCTCCTCCCTCTAGGAACTCTCTCCCTCTCTGTCTCTGGATAGACGGGAGACATGATCCGGCAGCCGGTGGAAGGCGAAGTTGGAGGACAGAAACAGTGACGCGCAGATGTGAGGCGATCAACTGGCGTACCGTTCTTGAGATCACCAGCCGGGTTTGGAGTGGGCGTATGTCTATGTCGCATATGCATGTCTCCAGTTGGGGTCCATAGCCATCTCTCTCTACCTCCCGCCCTCCATACCTTTCCCTTCCATATGCGGTAACGTATGCTGATGATTTTCTGCATCTTTATGTGCATCAAGGTCGAGGGGAACAGCAGAAAAGGCGTTGATCATCATATCAAGATCGGCCTCAGGGAGCATCCTAGACAAGTCCGGCTGTCTAACACCTATCTATTTTGCAAAATATGCAAAGGGGGTAAAAACACAACAACAACAACCCCTAGTTTCTATCGTGCGATTTGAGAATTTCCCCATCTATAGCACAACGCAAGCTGGGGGAAAAAAAACGTGCGGGCGTTTTCAGATTACCCTACCCAGGTCGAGAGAAAAAGTTTCAAAAATACATGGCTTCAGGGTCCATGTCAGGTTCTTTTCCTGCCTGCTTGCCTGCTTGCCAACTCCGCCCTCCTTCATGCCGAGCTACAGCGTACTGTTCTAGCATCGTGAATTATTTAGTATTCAACGTAGTCTCAGTGACCTCGGGTATGGCCCATAGCCTTTCGCTCTGGTTAGGCATAGGGGGGGTACAAAGCGTACGAGATACACGAAGGGTGGGGAGCCGGATGAGGTATCGAGGTAGCCAGTACTTCGGTATGCTACTCCCCTCTACTTGATATCTATCTCCACATAAAATGTCCTGTTGAACCAGACTAAAAACAGCAAAAGCAAAAGACCGGGGGCCCCTAAGTTGCAAGCCTGGCTGCTCCAGCCCATGTCTATCACCCAGACTTCCCTCCTGTGCTTATAAACAGGACTAACTGTACATGTCTTTCTTTCTTTTTTCTTTGGAAGTCCTTTTATGCTTTGCAGATGGTGAGAAAAATAAACCTCTAACCACTTCCCTGACATGCATGTATGTCCATATGTACTGTTCGCCCTTTTTAGCTCGCTTTACCTTTTCGACTCTTTACATATACATACATATCCGCCGGCGCGGCTTAATTATCACCATTTCTCGCTCCATCTTGAAGAGCTTGCTTTTTTCTCCCACGTCTTGCTTTTTCTTCATTAAGCCTCTACTTTATCCTCTGTTTCCAGCCATGACCCTGCTTATATTGACATGAGTGGAACCCGCAAATCTTCGTAGTTAAAAAGGGCCTTTCTTTATATCATTCCCTTGCTCTCCCACCTTGCTTCTGCAACAAGCTCCCTTGTCAGTATCGAGGACTAAGGGCCAGGCCGCTCCCCAATCTCAGTCCAACAGCTCCCATCAATCAAGCAGTCAAACCAATCAGCCTACCACTACCGCGCAATTGCTTTCAACAACAGTATCTCCCCAGCTTGTCCGCCCGCAGTTGAAACAAAAGGAGCCCTAGAACGGGGAAACAACAAGCGCGCAAAGGAGGAGAGAAACGGAACCATCTTCAGCCGCTATCCCGGTATCCATAGAGGATAGTGAGAAGCGGAAGAGCTGCTAGAAATCTGGGGGAGGCTGTCATTATCTCTTCTGCATCCGTTGCAAGGTCAGTACAAAGATCAATCTCATGCAACAAAGAATGGGGGGATGTTCTTCATAGAGAGCCCCTTACTATCACATCTTCTTCATCACAAGGCGCCATGTTTTGTTAATGGTATCCTGCCTGCATCCATAGCAGAGGGAGATAATAGCCAATATGGATATGCTGACAAGGCCGGAAATCATATGTTTTAGATATTAAGGAAAGAAACGGTCAGGTCTAGCTGGCCAACCTGCATGTCTCTGATTCGCAGTCGGTCCTTTTTTTTTCAACTCTCTCTTAGACTCTCTGAAATAGGGTCTTTGCGAATCTAGTCAAACTCCTATTTCCTGCTTCTCTAGGTAATCAGGCGGGTGGTTGCAATAAATTCATCAAGCAGAAGAGAAACAGCCTGGGTATCCACTGGCATCTGCTGCTATATTATTTGCAGTTTAGGGAGGTTTCTGTCCCCTTTCCCCCCCTTACCTTATTTGTTTTCAGTCCTTCACTCCGTCCTTCTCACTCTCTTCTCACTTCGGCCTTTCATTGCCCCTGTTAGCTGTCCTGGTTGGGGTAGAGGATATCAATCCGTCTTCCAAACTGAGAGAAGCAAAGCCCAGAAGACAAAAGAACGCCAGAGAAAAGGGAACTTCCGTTCAATATTCACTTGGAGGAGCTCGCCTGCCGGAAGATCCCACTTGCATCCACTGCGTCTGCTCCGGATTCGGCCGTTTTCCTGCTATTTTCTTTCACCAGCTGCAGGAGAAGCCTCTGCAAGCGCCTCATCTCGCCGTTTTCCCCCTTCTCAACTCCCGCGCAGCCACAAGCCGCGAGGGCTACCGCTCCCGGCTTCTGATATATCCTGCTTCTCAAGCTGCAACTCCGGGGCCAGCGTGCAGCTCTCTCATCTTCTTTTCATTGGGGAGGAAGTGGTCTTTTCTTTTCCTTTTGCTGCAGCCCCTGCAAAGACCTCGATTCGCTGGTCATAGCTCCTCCGGCCCAGTCCTCCTATCAAGCGCAGTCTCTGTTCTACTCAAATGAAACACCAATCTGGATAGTAAGGCACTATCCAGACATCCAGTGACAGCCGCTCAAACTGAGGTAAAACAATCTGAGAGCAGCCTATTGTCACTGTCGCGGAGATTTCCTTCGCCTCTTGTTAGCCCCTCTTCTCTTCAGGCCTGCAAGCAAATCTTTCATTCATAACCTGCGAACAAGCCCTTCTTCTTCCTGATAATACCCACCTTTTTTTTCCTTCCTTACCTTCTTACTCTCTGCGCAAGGGACATAGACCTTCTCTTAAAAAGCCATTAAAGGAGAAAAGAAAGGCTTGTCTTGCTGCTATTGTTTATCATGTTCAACCAGCAGCCTCCGTCTCCTCCACCATCGAATGACGGTGATGTTAAGCTGAGTCCGCAGGCACTATCACAGACCAGCTTTCAGCAACACCAACAGCAACTACAGCAACAATATCATCAGACATATTCTCACAATCAGCCACAGCAACTGCAGCAGTTTGGGTATATCTCCACAAGGGAACCATACTCCTATAACTGTTTAGAAGTTAGGACCCCAACTATGAGCGGCCCAATGGTCAGTATTTAGCTTCCTGATCTGGTATAAAGCTCTATATCTAACAGAGAACTCTTTGAAAATAGCAGAACGGATATGAATCCAATACTATGTATCACAGCATGGCCAGAGGTGAACATGAAACGTCGCTCCCAGCCCTGGTAAGTAGTCTGAGATAAGATACTGCAGCAGAATCAGTACTGGTGGAGAGTGAAAGAATCACTGCTAAGCATGATACTACTACAGACATACCACCGCGCTGGAGAGATGCCAGTGCCAGCCACCGTTAGTGCTGGAGAAACAGTAGAGGATCTCAAAGAGGAGCTGGCTGTAGCCAAGTCAAATACCGACGAGAGGGTCCGCATAATAAGACCAGCGAAACTCAGACGGCGACCAAAGCCGGCGAAGACTGACAAGGGGGACGGGCCAACCATAGATGCTCCGCTCAGTGAGCTGACGAAGAACATGGCACACATCCCCATTCGCGATATGGGCGCATGGGTCAACCGTCCAAAGGAGGCACGTTTGGAGGAAGTGAGGGTGAAGAACGGTAAAATCGCACGGCCTATGAACTCCTTCATGTTATACCGGTCAGCCTATGCGGAGCGGACAAAGGAATGGTGTGCGCAAAACAATCATCAAGTCGTTTCACGAGCCTCTGGCCAGAGCTGGCCACTTGAGCCTCGGGAGATTCGAGACCTGTATGAACAATATGCAACCATAGAGCGAGACAACCACCATAAAGCCCACCCAGACTACAAATTCGCACCAAACAAGAACCAAGGCACACCGAAGAGCCAGAATGGAGGCAAAGCCCCGGGCTCTGCGTCTAAGAGGAAGCGTTCCCACGAGGAAGAGCTCAGCGACCTCGAAGACCAGCCCCTTGATATCACATCTTACCCCCGTATACCAAACAGGCGACGAACTCTGGGCCTCAACGGCGACGCTAGTAATAGCAGAAACTCCACTCCATGCGACAACGACAGCACTTATGACAGCCGCAACTGCACTCCCATCCCACATTCACAGTTCGACATGTACGCAGGCGGGGATGCCAACCGCTCGTCCTGGGAGATGATTAACCCCGGCAGACCTCATCCTGGTATTATATCTCAGCCTGAGCAGCCCCATTATTACCAGCCATCGATCCATCAGAGTCTCCTTGGATCGAACATCGAAGATGTGACATACAAGAAGATCGGTATGCCAGGCGGAGTGACCTATGACAATACCCCCCAAATGGCCAATATTCCCGGAACCATCCATCAGGATATTCTTCAGTCACAGCCACTACCACAGAACCGAATGTCTGTCTCCATGGGAGAAGTCCAGGTTGATCCCCAGCTACTGGACTTTGAACCCACAAGCACTTCCCTCCCAATAGATACCGGCAACGCCTTTGGGAACCAGAATGACTTTTGGCAATTCAACCCCCCTAATAACCAAAACTATGTTCACGGGTATATGTCGGCTCCCGAAAGCGAACAATACAACCAGGCATCACTCCCGCCTTCATCGATGGCCACTGGCATAGCGGCTGACCGTGTTATATGGGCAAACACTCATACCGTGCCAGGCGAAGAGTTTACCGAATGGTTCAGCGGATCGACTGTAAACTAAATACAGCCGCTGGTTAATCCTTGGACAGAATGTCGACGAAGATGTCCCATTTTGTCCCCCTTTCCATCAACGACCACCTATTCATAATCTCTTCGAAACTCAACTTTCCTTCTCCCCATGTTTTATTGAACAATGTTCCCCTTTATTCCCCCTTTTTGTCTCATGCCCACGGTGGCACCGGCAATTACGGCTCTTTTGAATACATGGATGCGGATTGCAGGCGCACAGAGGGTGATTTGGGATGCTGGCGTTATCACCGTGGTATCGAACATTTCCCTCTTATTGGCTTCTCCATGAAACCTGATTTCTTTTAGAGTCGAGATTGGAAAAATTACCGGAATGGATCCCTGTCTTTTTCCCATTTTATTCTTTTTATGCATCGGCATCTTTCTTGATATCACGCATCTTTCTCTGCCATCATCCCGTTTCTCAACGAGTTTCCCTCATTCTCTCCGCTATTACTTCTCATGCTCATGCTCATGCCATCGGAGGCTTTCTCGTTTCGTTTGGATACCTTTTCCATTCGTGAGACTTTTGCATCATCATCATCATCATTATCTGGGTTGGTAATAGTGACTTTTTGTTTTTCGAATATTTCCCTGCAGTAAATTAGTTTTGCTAGAAAATGCGCCCTTCGCACGGAAATAAGATCTAATTCACTTTCATATCCTCACTTTGGTCCATAGAGTAAAATGGTGAATTAACACTTGACGTTGTTTATCTTCGCCGATGGCTTGGCACGGCTGTGATTAGTTAGTTAACTAGTTACCTAGGTTAAATAACTTGTTATCGATAAGTACTCGATTACAGTGATTGTTGAGATTCAACTTTTCGCACTCCAACAAGAAACAAGAAACTCCATTTTCCGCTGTGTGCTTATTGCCAGCATTGTCTAATTATAAAGGATATATAGGGAGATCTGGTTTCTTTCGTCGGCAGGGGACTGCTAGAGCTGCGTCTCCCTTGACTTACTCTTATATTTCAATTAATTAAACCTCACCTTGCAGTTTACCGCATTCGCCCTCGAAATGTACGGTGATTTGGGAACCAAGCTGGTATGTTACTTTGCCCTGTATACTGAATACAACTATTCATTTAATACATATTCCTTGCGTAGTATGCTGATTTGCCTAGATTCAACATGCCAAACGCACCCAGTCCCTCGCATACCTCCCCCCCTACCAACGCGAGATTGTCCAAGCCGTGACGCGCGAAGTCCGTGACCTCGACAAAGATGTGGCCCGTATCCTTGAACAACTAGAGCAAGCTCGAATCGCCTCAGAAGGAGGAGAAGGGGGTGCCCCTCCTTCATCATTTAACCCCGCGGATGACCCTGCAACCGCCTGTGCTCTATTAGTTGATCATTTATCAATGCGGCGAAACAAACGTTGTCTCCTCACATATCATAGAATCAGAGCAGAGAAAATAGAAGAAATGTGCTGGAACGGCATAGACCCTCTAGAACACCAGCAGCGGCAGCGGGAAATCGAGAACGAGAACAATAACAGCGAAGAACATGGAACGCCCAGAGTTGACAGATCGTCTCTCTCAAACGCCCACTACAACAGTTCCCTCACGCCAGTGGAAGAAGAATACTTTCGACAATATAATGAGATGCTGATGGCGTATAAGGGCCACTGGACTGATATCGATTTAACTGGTGGTCTAGAGCCACCCAAAGAATTATACATCGATGTTCGGGTTCTGAAGGATGCGGGAGAAATTCAGACTGAATACGGGTAAGAGTCCTCACTCCAAATACGGCTCAACCTTCAGCCACGTGGTTCTGGTCCTACACACTATCCGTATTGAAAGGCTGATGATATTGACCTCTTTGCTTTGCGAGCACGGTACATAGGTCGATCAATTTGACAAAGAACAGCCAGTTCTTCGTGAGGTTGGGCGATGTAGAGCAACTAATCACTCAAGGGTACCTCCAACGATTAAGTTGAAAATTACCCTTTCGCCAATATTGAGCCATGTGGGAGAAAACTATAAGTTGAACGACTTTTAATGGCCACCAGCCTTGGAAGTACCATCTACATCTTCAAAGTCAAATGCTTCGTTTCATTTGACTCTTGAGGATCCTTGGTCGCCATAAACGTGGGAGAGAGTTTTAGAATCCTTGTTAGAAACCTGCCAATTATGCCGCATCTCCGGCAATGTCTTTTGGTGTATCTTCCAGATGGTGTTGTGAGATTGTTGGTAAGGGCTTGCTAACGCAGAAGCAGACTAAAGAAGGCTCAGACAACGTGGCAGAAGCGAAGAGGAATCCCCGAGTTTGGTTTCTCGAATACCACGGTTGCAGCCATCATTGAGCTGGCAAGAAGTTGGTTGGGTGGAAGATGGGGGGTCCAAGGGGTTTGTAGGGGATTAAAGACATTCTAGTCTGGAGCGGGGAATAAGGTTGCCGACTCTCCTTAAATGAATGGAATATATTTTCCCCTTAACTCGATTCATATAATGGAATCAACTTACAACTTTGTGGGGAGATTAAGCTTCGGTTCAGTCAACCGTATAAATGCAACCTCGAGTACGGGTCGCCAATAGTTGCCAGGCTTACTCACCCGCGCAAGGAGGACTCTGTCAGAGCAATTATTTTGAGAACTGGGACATTTGAATTAAGACCGGGATATTGAGCAGCGGGGACAGCCAAGGAAGTGCTTTGATATGGTGTCTGAGAGCCCAGCTACATAGCAGCTCAATGCTCCATTTCGAGTATTATATATCAAAGTAAGGAGAAGCTAGACGATTTATTCTAAACAAATGGGGAGCTTGTCTTCTAAATTCAGTATGTAAATATAGATAAGGTTAGTGATATTAATTGAAATCTCCATCCTCGATAGAATTCAGCAGTTGATGTAAATTTAGGGAAGAACAGCTAAGAACGGAGAGTTTCATATAATCGAGATATATGGGATCCAAATCAATCAAATATCCTGAATAGTAATGTCGTTAAGTGCCTAATGTGTTTACTTTAGCTTGCCGTGGGGATGATGTGGCTGAAGAAAGGGTTTATATAAGGGGAAGTGTATAGCTTGGTATGCTTTACTAATCTTCCTAGATTCTAAACGTTTTAGCTAGATGTCGAAGAGCAGATACGTGTGAGTAGCTGAAGGACAGACGTACAGTCACTAGGGTAAAATACTGTCCAGAGAGCCCATTTAAACAAAACGACCAGTACTCGTAATATTAATATCTGATATAATGTGTCGTATATCCAGTGCGGGTATCTCCCTCTGTCAAAGAACAGACGCCGTTCATATCCATTCCTGCCGGAAGCTCCCTATATCTTTGCGCCGCCATTGCGAGGATACTCGCAGATTATATCTTGCACCTCCAAGTCTTCAACTTCGCTAACATCCACGGTCTTTCCACTGTTGAGATGCCACATAATGTCATCGATATACCAGTCTTCAAAGGGCATTTTCTTGGTATAAAGTTCCCAGATAGTTACTCCGACTCCATAGAGGTCATCTTCAATCGCTGGAGGCGGATCAGTCAAATCAGGCCAGCTCCGAGCCCTCTTTGGTGATACATAGTTTGTTGTTGTCATACCGTCCCATTCATCTTTCATCAGGGTCTTCATCCGTCCTTATTGACTCGCTAAAGTCACATATTCGCAGCCATCCATCTGCGCATAAAAGGATGTTGGCAGGCTCGACATCTCCATGGATGATACCTTTACTGTGCAATTCATGAACGATTGAGGTTATTTGACTCATCAGCTTTTTGCGTCGGCATGGTTCGATAGCTTTTGGGTCAAATGGCATCTCAAGGCTCAAGATGAGGCCCCGTAGCTCGACCGTTCCCTCCCCATACTGTAGAAACGATCTTCCAAACACTTTAACGGCACAGTCTCCCGCATCTTTCAAGAAGTCGTATTCCCGCTGTGTTTCTCCAGTCTTGTACACCTTTCGTTCGTTTTTGAATCTGTAGACTTAGGAATTTAAGAGAAAGAAAGTGGGTTACGACCAACAGCTGCGTGAACGACCCGTGCGTCCATATCCGAAGGCTTTGGAGGTCATTTCTTAGCCTAGCGTTGGTTCTATGATCAGTTAGCAAAGCGAAATAATCTGTAATGATGAATACGTACTAAGGCGCCTGGAGCATCCTGCCCTATGTTATATACTAGGTACTTGCTTGTTAACTCTGGAACTTTGTTTTGTAGTCACATGGCAATGTCCAAGACACCATCTTGCGGCTCGAGCGTCTTTGTCATCAAGATCGCCAAGAAAAATGTCAGTTAGATAAGCGTAAGTCTTGGCATCTAAAGCCAACTTCAACATCATCTTTATTTTGTCGCTTTGCAAAGGCGATGAAAGACGTGGATGTCGACCATAAGATGAAGCTCGTGGAAACCCTGCTAGCAAGAGGTAAGGTCATCGTTGCCGCTATACATGGCTCTAAAGCTACCCCTGCTGGCTGGCGAGGTCTTGGGGGAGGCGGGGAGACTTCTAGTAAACCAGCTAACCATGTAGCTAGTTCGCGACTAGCGCGGTGTCAAAGCCCAGCGGCCATGCATTGTCGCCACATTCGCCGGGGCTATCCAGGCCATTTACCGATCTTATCGCCAGGGACTAATATAGTCAAGGATGTTGAGACAAAGCGGCCGAGCGGGATAACCGGTGTGTTTCTGCTCTCCCAACTTCGACGGCCTTGCACCTGGAAACGGACGTCTGTCGTCTTCATTAAGCTTGCGGTTGAGGTACTTGTGAACGTCTCCAAAGATACTTCGTATTCACCCGAAAGTTGGTGGCCACCCTTGTATCTCGTTAGCCTCCTTGCGTCATTCCTTGCTCCGCCAGCCTAGGTCTGGTACGGAGAAGCTATCACAAGACCAAGAGGGGAGACATTCAAGATCTCGACCATCGCCTCCTCGTTTGCACATGTCCCCATCCCCCCTCTTAACATAACTTCCATGAGAATGTACCCTCCACAAATTTTGGTGTAGGCTTGAGATACGACCCCTTTGATCCTCCATCTTCTCTAGTGCCGTTCTCGCTTTCCTGGGTCGTGGAAAGCAACAAGATGGATGGAGGAAAGGGGAAAAACCCCCCAGCCACTGGCAGGCGTCGTTCGTCGACCTTGTCCAACCTAAGCTTCCTGAGAGATGCTGGCCCGGCTATGGATCGAAGAGTGAGTGCTACGGCTACGGCTACGGGTCACAATCCCGACCTCTTGCAAGCTCCAGATGCTTTCAACGGAGCTTCAGTACGTCGTCGTGTGTCTGTTAGCGAGAAGACACCAACGCGATCATTCTATCATCGAACATTTAATGGGCCATTGGGTGTGTGCTAGTATCCAGTATCCATTCTACTTGTGATAAAAAACACTAACAATTGCCTATTCTTTAGACACTGCCCAATACTCCTCACAAGGAGTTAGAGAACGAACTGCAGAGCTAGAGTCTCTTGCCCTATCAGACGCCGAATCAATTAGCCACAAGTCACTCTCGGGTTATGCAAGTGATCTATCTACCTCTGCTGGGGGTTTATTCGCCAGGGAAGGCTGGGTTGTAGATGGAGTATCAGAGCGTCTTACTCGCTCTCGGTCCCGGCCTGAGGCAATTGAAGAGAGGTCCGAACCAACTACCCCTGGAGGATCTGCCTTTCCCTCTTTCGTGGGTGAATCAGCCCTGACTGCCATGCTGCGATCGTCTCCAACGAGCCCCTTAAAGAAGTCAACTAGTGCTCCTGCACAATCTGGGAGAGGCCCGACTTTACAAGAACCCGATGAGGATGACGAGGAAGGGCACGCTGGTCACCACCGCCCGGTGACATCGATACCTCGGGTCATAGACCCCGAACAGGCTCCGTTGATCAGAGTTCAGAGCAGCTCCAAATATGGTGCCATACCTGACGACCTTGAAGAAAATGGACCCCAACGGCCGGATTTAGCGAGTTTGGGTAGGTGGGTGACTTCGCAACCTCCTGCATGGGTAAAGAGCATATTCAGCCCACGGACCTGGAACAAGAAAGCCATATATGAAAATGGAGTAGAGCTACCCCTCAACCTACTCCCAGCTGTCTTCTTAGGCCTGCTCCTCAACGTACTAGATGCCCTTTCCTACGGAATGATTCTCTTCCCGCTGGGTGAACCCATTTTTGCCGCCATGGGAGCAGATGGTATTGCCATGTTCTACGTCAGCACCATCATATCCCAATTGGTCTTCTCCTGCGGAGGCTCGGTATTCAAAGGTGGTGTCGGCGCAGAGATGATTGAGGTTGTCCCATTTTTCCACGCAATGGCAATGCAAATCCTCAACCGTGTTGGAGAAGATGATCCCCGAGCTGTTTATGCAACAACAATCCTAGCATTCTCTCTAAGTGCGATCCTCACGGGTGTCGTATTCTTTAGCATGGGAGCGTGTCGACTTGGCTCCTTAATTGGTTTTTTCCCCCGCCACATTCTTATTGGCTGCATTGGTGGCGTGGGCTGGTTCCTTGTCGTTACTGGTATTGAAATATCAGCTCGACTATCAGGAAATCTAGAGTACAGCCTTAAAACGTTAGAAAAGCTTTTCCAGCTTGATACAATACCTCTGTGGACGGTTCCGTTACTCCTTGCCATTGGTCTTCTTGTTCTGAAGCGTTTCATACGTTCTAATTTCCTTCTGTGTGCTTATTTTTTGGCCATCGGGGTTGGGTTTTACGTTGTCAAGTTTATTACGAATACTTCTATGAGTTCATTGAGAGAAGGAGGGTGGGTTTTTTATGCTCCTGCATCTTCACAGCCATGGTACCATTTTTACACGTTATATGGTATGTATCATCTGCCTTATGGGATAGAGTAAATTTTGAAGCTTACCACGGACACAGATTTTTCGGCGGTTCACTGGTCTGCACTTGCAGAAACCATTCCAGCAATGTTTGCATTAACATTTTTTGGCATTCTTCATGTTCCTATTAACGTTCCTGCGCTTGGCATTTCGACTGGCGAAGATCATCTGAATGTAGACCGAGAGCTGGTCTCACATGGAATCTCCAATGTATTTTCTGGGTTTGCTGGTAGTGTGCAGGTATTGTTTTACTTCACCGTTATTTGATTCAATCAGGACAGGTGCTAACAGGTTGGCTAGAACTACCTTGTATATACGAACAGTCTTCTTTTCATTGCCAGCGGAGGCAATCACCGACTAGCAGGGATTATGCTGGCTATTGGTACGTTTGGCATTCTTGTCATTGGGCCTGGTATAGTTGGGTATATTCCGATCATGGTTGTTGGTGCTCTGATTTATATGCTTGGAATTGAGCTTCTCGAGGAAGCGCTGGTTGATACGTGGGGGAAGCTGCATAGGCTTGAGTATCTGACAGTAAGTTATGGCCCCAACTTCGTTAAATTTGCACGGTCCACCTGCTAATCTCAACTGTGTGGACCAGGTTGTGACTATTGTTGTCACAATGGGAGCATGGGACTTTGTTGCTGGTATCATTGTGGGTATCATTCTCGCGTGTGTCAACTTTGTGGCTCAAACATCACAAAAATCTGCGATAACAGCAACATACACAGGCCAAGTGGCCCTTTCTACCGTTCGGCGACACCCGCTGCACGCAAGGTTCCTACGTGAAGCAGGAAAACAGACATTCGTCATCAAGCTTGCCGGTTTCCTCTTCTTTGGGACCATCGTCAGCGTTGAAAAGCGGATACGCGGATTGGTGGATGCAGAAGCATTCAGCGAACGACCCATCAGATTCCTAGTACTGGATTTCTCATATGTCAACGGACTAGACTTTTCCGCTGCCGAAGCCTTTACCAGGCTGAACAGGATACTAAAGAAGAAGGGGGTGCATATGCTTGTATGCGGCCTTGATATCACGGGCGAGGTTGCGAAGAGTCTGCAAAACGTCGGTCTGTTTGGGCTGGACGATGCGGTTGAGATTTTCCAAGATCTGAACTCTGCGCTTGAGCACTGTGAGAACGAGTCCCTGAAGGCGATCCACGAGCACAGGGAGACTCCACCGGGGCTATCTCCTGGCGAAGGAAACCTGAGTAAGTCAATAATATCCGTTTGGTTGATGCCCAATAACAGATTAATTATTGGGTGAGGGGCGGATCAATAATGCTAAGCCAATGTTTCATATAGAGCCAGTAAACAAGGCCCACGCGCAGACGCTGGCGGCCGACATGGCAGCCAACAGCCCTCGCGGCTATTACCTGCACCAGCTAGCGTCCAACTTCCTGCGGGAGGAGGCCGAAGACACTCGGTCAGGCAAGATCCTGCACAAACGCCTGTCGCCGGCGCAGCAGCAGCAGCAGCCGCTCCCGCTGCTTCTCCAAACCTTCCAGGGCCTCAGCACCAAGTCTGCCGAGTTCTGGCTTCCCGTGTGCCCATACTTTACACGGGCCGAGTTTGCAGCATCGTCGGTGTTGTACCGCGAGAACGACTATCCGGACCAGTTCTTCCTGTTGGAGTCAGGTATGCTACGAGCGGAACATGCCACTCCACAAGGGCGAAGCTACTTTGAGCTCATCGTGGCTGGCCGACCATGTGGTGAGCTCTCCTTCTTTGGCGAGACGAGCCGCAGCGCGACGGTGAGGGTAGAGCGAGACTGTGTCGTTTGGACGCTGGGAACGAAAGAGTGGGAGACGCTCCAGGCAAAGGAACCTACTGTTGCATTGGAGTTGCTGAAGGTGTGTTTGAAGTTGACAGCGGAGCGGACGGAGAGCATCACATCGTAAGTTCTTCATGTTTCCTCTTCCCTGCACCTCCCTCCCCTCCCCGCTTTTGCATTCAGAGTTCCCTTATCAATTGGGCGACAAACGGCTTTTAATCTTCCCCTGCACGCACGATTGGACGATGGCCCCAGTGGTCAGGGGGGAAGAAGCAAAGAGACAGGGAAAAATAAAAAACAACACACAAGAAAAAAGAAGCTCCATGGGTTTTCCCCCTTGTACGATCGACTGGCGCTAACAGCTCATTTTAGATACGTTTTGACAGCCACACGCTGATTACAGATGCCCGGAGTGGACTGCCGGCCATCCAAAGTTTTTTTCCCTTCTCCCCTTCTTGCAGCCCCATCGGTTCACTTTGCTATCAAGGGCGAAATTGATGAGATGACCAGACCAGGGGGGGGCGGGAACCGTGTTTTACTTGTTTCCTGTCTCCCAAAGTCTGCTTCTTGTCCACGGAGAACCGACGAGGGCCTAGACATGACTCCCCTCGCGTACCGTGACAGATGGTCCCCCCCTCCCCCCAACCGGAGCTGGTTGAGTTGTGTCGGCAGCAAGTTTCAAGTGGCCTGACGCAGGGGCCCTGTTGAGCAGAGAGCTCCTGGCGACAAGGCCACAGCTACCCTTGCCTAGCGTCGCAGAGATAAAGGCGAAGAACAAGAAAAAAGAAAAGAAAAGAGGAGGGAAAAAAAAAGGGGTACTTTATACTTCTTTGGCAGTCCGCTTCCAATATGTATGTACGGAGTATGGTATGTATGGGCTCTCGAACGAGGCGAGCGACGGCGTGTTTCCACTATTACGCGATAGCAGTAATTTATTTTATATGATGATAGCAATAATGATAGATGGCAGGAACCGACCGAAGTTTCGATCTTCTCGTCCGTCGACCTGCTGGGCCCTACTATACAATAATTAATCTTGTATTTGGCTGTAATTCCCGTATATCCAATCTCAGGCCCTCGGCCGTGTGCTCCACCAGTCAATAGCGCGAGCGTGCTAAGGGAGGGAAGGAGAAGAGGGAAAAGGGCATCTCCATCTGGCGATTCGCTGGCACCCGCTGGCCTCGCCACCAGCTGGTCAGTCAGTCAGTCGCAGGTCGCCCAGTCGAGTCTCTCCCTGCATCCTCGCCGTCTCGTCTCAGCTCATCTCCCCAGACACCCTCGTCCGGCTATCAAACCGGCTCGTTCGACGAGTAGAATCGAAAAGCGACGACGACAAAAAGGCAAAAAGCGATGAACATGTGACTTTGTGCCAAGCCAAAAGAGAGTTCTCCACCCGAAATAGGGGAGTCACGTGGTATCAAGGGGTTCCTTAGTAGAAGAATACAGAATCAACAGAGTCAACAGAACAGAATCAAGAGTCGAGACGTTGAGTGCCCATGCAGAGGGAGTAAAGTGCGCACATAAGTTACATAGTCACGCAGGGTGACGGCCAGCCACGGAGGCCGGAGTGAAGTACCTGCATGTCTCCTCTGTCTCTGCTTCTATGGAGTAACTAATAAATGGGCTGTCTTGTCTGTCTTTGCTGTCTTGATGCGCTCGATGGCGTCTCTGGCGTGTCTATAGCGGTATCCGCTGGGCTTATGTAAGAAAGAAGCATACCGTCTCGTCCCGTAAGTGACCGTACCATACGGCTGATCATCGAACTGCACGACGACGAGGCAGAGCAGACGAGCGGGAGGTGGGCGGGTACGGGTAATACGCGGTCTGTCATGACGGGTTCCAGGGCGACAAAAAGGGGCTGCCCCCGCCCGGCGTAAGTTACCGCCCTTTCTCGTATCGCGCTTACCTTACAAGTCACGAGCTCCTCCCTTTTTTCTGTTTTTTGTTTTTCCAGTCCTGGTAATTTATCGCCCAAACGGGAAAAGAGCCAAATAAAAGCTTCCTCCTCGGCCGCAAATATTAATGCGACCTTTTCTCTTCTTCCTCGTTCTTCCTCTTCCTCTTCTTCTTCTTCTTCTCCTCCAACTGCTTCACCTTCTTCAGCTTTCTTGAGATACCCAGTGATACCTTTTTTTCTTTTTCTTTTTTGCTTGCTTCAGCCTTTTTCCTGCTCTAATAATTACCCGCAGCGAGAGAGAGAGGTCGCTCGTCTCTATACTAGTTTAATCAATCAAACCTCCTTTTTCTTCGCTTCTTCGTGATACCCGAGATACCCGTTTCCGCCCCTCAGCCAGGAAGGACGCCCATAGCTACTTTTAATAACCCGCTTCACCAACAACACGTTCACACACACGTTAAACAACACAGACACGCCCCCGACGAACTCACGACGACCACAAACAGCCATGTCTGAAGTCCAGAAGCCCATCGAGGAGACGCCCGCCGTCGTCCCAGAGACCGTCACCGCCGTCACTGTCCCCGCTACCGAGACGCCCGCAGCCACCGAGCCCGCGGCCGCTGCTACAACCACTGAGGAGCCCGTCAAGGTCGCCGAAGAGACTCCTGCCGCTGCTGAGGAGCCGGCCAAGGAGGAGACCGCTGCTAAGGAGGTCGTCCCAGCCACCGACGGCCAGCTCGGATACAAGGCCCCAGGTCTCGTCAAGTAAGTAGCACAGCCTGCCTGCTTTTGTGCATGTATATAGAGAGGTGTGTAAAGCTAACAAACTTCTCTGTAGGAGCTTCCGCTTCGTCAAGAGACACTTCTGGTTCAGCGACGAGGCCGTCGAGAGCAAGCAGCTCACCTCGTACTTCCAGAATGAAAAGCTCAGCACTGCTCACCCCAACGCTGCCTGGGCCAGCCAGACCGGCAAGGGCCTGCTCTTCTTTGCCAAGCGTGCCGAAGACAAGGCCACTCCTGCCGGCATCATCAACTTGGTATGTTATCTTCCCATCACATCAAAATCAAAAAAGAAGCAAAAAGAATCAAAAAGAACCGGGCAAAATACGAGAGCAAAAAGAACGGGGCAAAATATACAAAAACAAGGGGCTAAAGGGGTCATGTAAAAAGGGAGGTCCCCCAAAGTTTCCCAAGGACGGGAGCAACAAATTTTTTTTTAGGTTTAGGGGGAAGAAACCACCCTTCCGGCCCCCAACCCCCAAAAAGGGGAAACTGGGTTTCGCCCCTCTCAGGCAAAACCCCCCAAAAAAAAGCGCCCCAAGGGAAAAAACTTTGTGGGGGAAAACTCAAAAAAAGGACCCTAAAAATTTTTTTTGGGCACCTTTTTTTTAACCCCCCCCCGGGGAATTTTTTTTTTT